>NC_088871.1:23433540-23733540 GCF_032884065.1 Artemia franciscana
CGTGTGCTTATCTGTCTCTCTTTCTCCCTCACTCTGGGTGCCTGTTTATCCAACGGTCTGTCTTTCTGTCTGTTCGTCTGTCTCTTTCTGTGCGTTTGTGCCTGTCTGTCTTTGCGATTGCGTCTGTATGTTTGTGTGTGCCTGCCTGTCTCTCTCAGTGTGTCTATATTTCTTACCGTCTGTGTGTCTTTTTGTGTGTTTCTGTCTCTGTGTATGCGTGTGTGTCGGTAT
Source organism: Artemia franciscana (assembly GCF_032884065.1). NCBI lineage: Eukaryota > Metazoa > Arthropoda > Branchiopoda > Anostraca > Artemiidae > Artemia > Artemia franciscana. The sequence goes on from NC_088871.1 coordinate 23,433,772, forward strand.
CTCTTTTTTTCTGTGCCTATCTATTTTTCTATCTCTTTGCATTCAGTTTTGTCTGTCTCTCTTTAATAATAATTTATTTATCACCCACTTTACAAAAACAGAGGTTAAGTGGAATAAAATACAAAACAAAAACAGAAAAAGTAATACAAGAAACAAATTTAATCACATACAGATAAAAGACGGATAAGGCGATAAAAACATCCTAGCCTATAAATCGCTTCAATAGCTAAATTGGCAGATAATTTTTCGAAAGCACCAGTAATATCTGTCGCACAATACTTTTTAACCAGTTTTGTATTCCGGTAAGAACGAGGTAGATATAAAAGAAATTTGCAGTACCGGTAATAATTTATACGAATACGTTTTAGATCACCAGTCAACAGAAGTGGCCTAGTACCAGAACAGGAGAGTACAGAATGATCGCAAAAATCTGAGTAAAGCCTAGTTAGCGCTCTTCTCCTATAGTGTCCACGATTTGGTACAATCTTAGAGTAACCAAGCCTCAGCTTATATCATTGACAGCACGAGACCGGAGAGCATTCATAAAATCGCAAACTGTTATACCAAGCTAACGAAACGATTTAACACGAGGAATGCTAAAACCACAGCAGTGTAGTGAATCTGAACAATTATTACCTTTGAAAACAAGAAACTCGCACTTGTCAATATTTAGGTACAGGCCGATATCGTGGAAAGCAGAAGTAACTGACTTCACTGAAAGGGCAAGACCAGACTCAGTTTGACTAATCAGAAGAAGGTCATCCGCATAAGCCGGATATGAGATATCAGATGGTTCTAGTAGGCACGTAGTCGATATTTTTGATAGTTCATTTTCAACACAAGCATTCAAAATATACGGCGAAAGAACTCCCCCTTGTCTTACACCGCAACGAACAGGGATATGACCAAAATAAGAATTATCTTATGACTTAAGGCGAAGGTAAGAATGGGAGTACCAAAAACGAAGCACGAGAATTACCGACGGATTTACTCCCCTCTGGCATAATGCTGTCCATGCTCGAGTATGACAAACACTGTCAAATGCTTTAGACAAGTCTAGGGTTGCGAAATGAAGTACACGACGAGTGCGATGGGCATCTTGTAATAAAGAAGTCAAAGCACGGTGAGCATGCTGACAGCCTAGCCTCGATCTAATACCAAATTGATTATCATCATTTAGAGCAAGCTTAGTGATATAAGGTAGTAGGAGGTGTTCAAAAAGCTTGCTAAGAGTACAAACTACTGTTATTGGCCTATAAGAACTACAAGAAACCGGATCTTTTCCTTTTTTTAGAAATGACGTAACGCTACCGCATAACGAGTCGGGCACACACGAACTACTAAAACACATTTGAAAAAACAGTTGGAACATTTGGAACAAGGTTCAAAACACTAATCCCATCAATATCCAAAGATTTTGATTTTAAACCCTTAATACCCTTAACAATAGCCCACTTCTCAACTGGAATCACATGTCTTTGACATAAACGTGACGGCAAATTTTTTTTTGAGCAAACGTGAGAAACGCTTATCCAGTGCATAATTAACTTTGGAAAATATTTTTGGATAAAGTTCGATCCAAGATGGACGAGGTATAATATCACTAGAACTTGTACCCGAAAACTTGGCAGAATTTATCACTTTTTGCCACTCACTATTACTTTTCGGAAAAGTTTCACCGGAGTAACGAATGGCACGAAGATGGCGTTTATATTCGAGTTTCGTCTTTTGTTTTAGATCAAACACAGTATCCCGAGAAGGTCGACCACAGGCAGACCAGATTCTTAACCAGAATTCGGCCTTATTCTTGACTTTTTTCAGCAAAGGATCACACTTCCAAATTGGTTTTTGAGTATTTCGCCGGACACGGATCAGTGGGACGGCCACATCTTCAGCTTGCTTTATACATAAGATAATGTCACGATAATAGCGATTCAAATCAGCACGAGCATTGTCAATAATGGGGTATGCATTCGTGCAAAGAAGATGGAAGGGGACACGTACGGCGGACAGTAGAGCTCCAAGTGTAGCAAGGTAAAGAGGCATGTTCGCACTAGACCAATCACGTTTTTCAAACCACTTATGCGACAGTGATGGTTGGTTCGAGTATACGTCAGAAGTAACCGTAATATCAAAATATAGAGGTAAATGATCATAATCTCTCTCATCTTCATCAACATGTTCTGCTGAAGTTTGTAATGAATGATAGCAGATACAGTGGTCCACATTTGAGACAGAACCACTACAGTGGATATATGTAAAACTGACGTCTTTCGCTAGGACCTTAAATGCTGAGGGTAGACACTGAAAAAGCGCTTCCTGTCGTGTCGAGGAAACGGTGATGTCACAGTTACAATCGCCTGTAAGCACTCACTTGTATCTGAGACGCTCAATACCAGATATGAGAGTCTTTAATTTATTGTAGGCATTAGCATAACTGGAGAAGGAAGAAACAGATCTTCTATCATTGGGTAAATAGGCGTTGATTAGGATCATGTCTTCAAGCCAGACTGCAAGATAGTGTTCACAGGATTGGTAGCAGCTAGGAGACAAATATGTAGGCAAAGATTGCTTAATTATACAGGCAAGACCGCCAGAAGGCCTGCCTCGGATACGGCGGGCATTCGTGGCGAAAACAACATGTTGAAAACTTCGCCTTAGAAAGTTTACACTCCAACTTGGGAGCAGGTGTTCTTGTAAGAGAACAACATCATGATTAGCTAGTTTCTTATCAAGGGTTAACGATTTATCCTTTGTCCCATTGATGTTGAAAGAGCACACTGAGACTTTATACTCATTCATGATTGCAAGCGAGAAGGTCGTGGAACTTTGGCATTTGCAAGACTCTTTAGTTTGGAGCAACGAAAACTGTAAGCAACATGATCCCTACTACAATTTACACACTTTGGGGTGTTACTGCAAGGTGAGTCACTAGAATTCATATGAGGACCCGTGCACCATGAGCATTTGTAGTTTTGATCGGGACACTTTGCGGCAAGGTGGTCAGGTGATTGACATTTCCTGCAGCACCTAGAAATTCGCCGATATTCATACACTCGGAATAGTTCATAGCCTATCCTCAGGCCAGATTTAAGGGCCGAGACAGATTTCGTCTTCGAACGTAATTTTCACACAATTTAAGCTCCCAATTCTCATAGTGTCTCGAACAACCCTGCAAGCTTTAACAGGCACAAAATCAAGATTTTGTGCAACGCCTTTCATTATGCCGAAAAACTTTTTCTCCACCATTTTTGCTTCGCAGTCACGAAAAACCGAGCGTGCAGATTTGCATAAGTCAGCAGTGACGTATGTCTTTGCGTGTATGTCTCTGTGTGTTTGTGTGTTTCCTTCTCTCTCTCTGTGTGCCTCTATGTCTGATGGTCTGTTTGTCTAAGTGTGTCATTGTGTATGCACCTGCGTCTGTCTGGGTGTGCATGTCTCTTTTTGTTTGTGTTTGTGTTTGTTTCTCACTCTCTCTTTCTCTCTCTGTGCGTCTGTGTTTGACCGTTTGTTTGTCTGTCTGTCTCTTTCTGTGTGTCTGACTTTGTCTCTTTGTTTTTCTGTCTTTCTCAGCATGTGTGTCCCTTTGTGTGTTTTTGTGTGTCTTTCTCTCCCTCTGTCTGCATGCCTCTGTGTTATCCCATCTCTTTTTCTGTCTGTTTGTCAGTCTCTGTATGTCTCTGTGTATACTTTTGTTTCAGTGTGGGTTTGCATGTCTCTTTGTGTTTGTTTATATGTCTGTCTCTGTCTCTCTGTGCCTATATATCTCACCGTCCGTTTACCTGTCTCTGTGTCTCTCTCTGTGTATGATTTGTGTGTCTTTCTGCATGTGCGTGTATGTCTCTGTGTGTTTCTCTCCACTCTCTCTCTTTCTCTCTCTCTCCCTCTCTCTCTCTCTCTCTCTCTCTCTCTCTCTCTCTCTCTCTCTCTCTTTCTTTGCCTATGTGACTTTTTGTCTGTCTTTGTGTTAGATATGCATGCCATTTCGTATGCGTGTGTGTTTCTGCATGTTTGTAATGTGTCTGGGTGTGTGACCGTCTGTTTGTCTGTCTGTATGTTTGTCTCTGTGTATCTACATATGTTTGAATCTGTCCATCTGTGACTGTGTGTCTCTCTGTGTTTTTGTGTTTGTCAGTCTCTCTTTCTCTTTGTGCCTGTCTGTTTATCTGGCTTTGTGCGTCTTTCTATGTATGTGTATGTCTGTGTGGCAGTGCGTGTATGTCTCTGAGTGTTTTTGTGTGTATATTTCTCTACCTCTGTTTCTCTGTGTCTGTGTGTCTGATCATCTGTTTGTCTGTCAATGTCTCTGTGCGTCTTTGTGTATACATGTGTCTCTGTATGTGTGTGTCTAGGTTTCTCTGTGTATATGTACGTGTGTCTGTCTCTCGCTATGGGACTGTGTCTGACATTCTCTTTGTCTGTCTGTGTGTCTTTATCTCTGTGTCTGTGGAGGTGAGCATCTGTATGTCTTTTTGTGCCTTTCTATTTGTTTTTGAATGCTTATCTGTCTCTCTTTCTCCCTCACTCTGGGTGCCTGTTTATCCAACGGTCTGTCTTTCTGTCTGTTCGTCTGTCTCTTTCTGTGCGTTTGTGTCTGTCTGTCTTTGCATTTCTGTCTGCGTGTTTGTTTGTGTGTGTGTCTGCCTGTCTCTCTCTCAGTGTCTCTATGCGTCTTACCCTATGTTTGTCTTTTTGTGTGTCTGTCTCTGTGTACGGGTGTGTGTCTGTCAGTCTGTGCGTCTTGGTCGGTGTGTTTGTGTCTCTCTCTCTCTCCCTATGCCTGTGTGTCTGACCGTTCGTTTGGCTGTCTCTGTCTTTCTCTTTGTGCCTGGGTTTCAAAAACATGAGCCAGCCAGACTACCACAGGTTAGGAATGGCCAAGGAGTATTATGAAGGGTTGGCTTGAAAAAAAAAAAAAATACAAAGCACTGTGGTTAAAGGACAATTTCTTATTAAAAGTATCTGAAAATACATAAGGGACAATATGATTGGGTTGTAAAAACACATAGAAATGGATTTAAAGCACTATTCATATAAAAATAAAGTCATAAAATGCTTAAGGAATGATAATAGGTGCCAAAGGGTACCGTTGAACAGTCACAAAGTGCCACAACCCGTGAAATGCAATGGAGCATCACTATTTAAAAATGAAACGGCAATTACCATCGTCGAAATGAAAACATCTGTCAGAAAATCCAAACAAAAAAAGAACAATAAGATCATTTGCTAGATGAAATCCGTTTTAACAGTTGGAACTAAAACGGGACAGAAAAATAAAAACAAAATGGATGCCATTATATCATAGAAACGAATATGCATTCTTATTTGAAAATAATGTTTTAAACATTAATGTCTTAATAATGTTTTAATGTCTTATATGAAAATAATGTTTTAAAGAAATAATGTTTAGGGGTTACAAAATCATAAACCTATGGATTACATGCTTCATTTTATCAAGAACATATTTGTAAATACTTTAAGAATGATGGCAGGTGCCTTGGGAGGCCATGGGCCGGCTATATGTGTGCCACGGGCTTTGACCCACCTTGGTGTAACACGAAGGAATGGCATGCAAAAATAAGTAGTTGGAGCTAAAGAATAATTTTTATCTGGAAATTGTCTGAAAATGGTTAAAAAATGATAACAGATGTCAATGAATGCCACGGAATGGCCAAAATGTCTAAATATGCTTAAGGGGTAATAATGATTACCACAGGGTTTCACGGAGCACCACAGGGTGTTACTGTGCCTTGAAAACCAATTGAAAGAGATAAATCAAATGTCAAGAGGAAAAGTTCAGTTTTAAGAAACAACGTGCTTTTATATCTCAAATGACGCCCCTTACTTAAAAAGTATGTCACAAATAACTTTTGGATCATAAATATTTCAAACACACCTGCAATCTTTGAAATGGGCAACGATGTTCTATGGGGGTACGAAATGCCATGGACCAGGATGTGCTAAAAGTCGCTGATAATCATGGGCCATTGATTGCCACTGGGCCAAGCGCTACTCTGGAGCGTCACAATAGATTGGGAGTGTTCTGGACTGTGATTGTCCATATGGTACGAGATGTCATGTACTAAGAAGTGCCAAGGGCAAGAGAGCACCAGAGGGGCACAGAATACCACGGGACCGTGATAGCCATAGGTGTGACACAAGGGGTTCGAGAAATGGCACCCTACTTTTCAATTCATAGAGGGTGTGGGCAAAGTTCATTATACCGAAACCTATTGCTTTGGTGGGAGGGTTCAAGACCGTGAGAATCCGTGAGGTACGAAATGCTATGGCAAAAGAAGTCCCACGGATAAGAGAGTTAAATGGACTACAGAGTGCCACGTATTCATCAACTAGCTTGGGAGAATCACAATGGTTATAGACAGTCCTGGATTGTAATAATACATGGGATAAGACGGGGCACGGGGACAGGAGTCACTCAAGCCAAAGAGTACCCTCTGCCAAGAACAGTGATGCTCCATGGACAGTAAATGGTCATCTTACGTTATCACTTTAAAAATAATCCTTAACAATCCCTCCCTTGAATTCCCATGTTAACTCCTGCCCGTATTTAATAAAGAGGAACTTTGAACGAACGAGTAAACTACTTGCCATTGTATTCCTTTCAGAGAAAGAAATGCTATTGATATTCATTAGAACACGAAACCTATTGCTTAGAATATATTTCGTAGATCATAATATCACTGCCTTATCAGTTCAGTTAACTAAGGCAAAGTTCCTTTGCTAATGGAGATCTCGGGTCTCACTTTCGTTTCCTAAGCTAGGCAAACACTTTTTTGTCGAGTTACAAAAGCTTCTTTGACCAAAACAAGTCGTTCTTAAGTGGCTTGGGGAGTGCCTTGAGGAAGCATCTCGAAAACAAAAAAAAAGTTTAAAATATCTTGAAGAAAAGAATCTTGAAAAATGTCATGAAGAATAAAATCTGGCAAAAATTACCGCAAAAAAAATTCTCCAAGAAAAAAAAAGGCTCAATAGAAAAAAATTATGAATAGTATCCTGAAAAAGAAATTCTTTAAAAAAATCTCGAAGAAAAAATCTTGAAGAAAAACATATCAATCTAACCAAATCTTTAAGAAAAACATCTCAAAGAAAAAAAAATTGGCGAACATCTTGAAGAAAAACATCTTGAAGACAAGGGTCGTAAAAACGTCTTGAAAAATTCTTGAAAAATATCTTGAAAAATGACTTGAAGGAAAATGCTACGGAATTCCAACAATCAGCCTAAGGAATGCCCTAAGGAAAATTTTCAAGGAAAAAATCCTGAGAAAAAGAAACATTTCGAAGAAAAAAAAATCTTGAACACAGAAAAATCTTGAAGAAAATATTTGAAAAAAATATCGAGAAAAAGATCTTGAAAAAAACTTCTCAAAGAAAAAGATATAAAAAAACACCTCAAAGAAATAAATCTTGAAAAAATACTCATTCCATATAAAAAACAAAAACCTTGAAAATAAACTTTCTCCGGAAAAAAACCTACGTCATTAATAGGGTCGTTTGGATTCCATATGTAAGCAATAGCACTTGTTTCACGGGGAAGGCCCCTAAAGAAACTGTGCCAAAATATTTAGTAGCTTCAGAAAAGTGCCGGCTCCAAAACTCAAAGATATAAATATATATATATATATATATATATATATATATATATATATATATATATATATATATATATATATATATATATATATATATGACATGGGATAAACTGATAGCACACTACTAATAAGGGCTTTAAAGTTGACAGGACTCCCCAGAGTCTGGAGGTAAGGGTTGTAAGTTATGCCCCAGCTGCATACAAGGTTTTTTTTATGGAAGGGGTTGCTGTGTGAAATTTAGAAGAGGCTCACAGAATGTATAGTTCTAGTTTCCTAATAAGAGTCAAATTGTATGGAAAGCAAATTCCTCCCCCTTAGATCCCGAAACACATTCAATTAGAATTGTGGGATAGACATTTTGTTGTCAATAGTCCAAAAACCCTATAACAATGTATTTAGGGTAGACGCAACCCCCCAGAGCCCATGGACTAGGGGTTATAAGTTATGCCCCAGGGTATATAAGATTTTTATGGAACGGATATGCGAATAAACTTTCGATCAAATAGAGTTCATTTATTAAAAGTTGGAAGTTGTAGTACCCTTTTTAAGAGTCAAAATAAATGGAGGGCACTCAGCCCCCCTCCTAAGTCTATCATTCCCCAAATCATATACGATAGAAATTTTAATAGATCTATTTTGTTCAGTTTTGTTGAAATGTCCAGTAATTAAATCTTTGAGGATGTCAACCTCCTCACAGTCCTCATGACAAGGGCTGTAAATTAGGCAATTGGTTCATTGTTTACACATGGTATATGTTATTGAGAAAGGTATCCATGTTTGAACTTTACTTTTCAAAAAGACGAAGGGCATTCAGGAATGCCTTTCAGAGGATGTTGAGGAGAGTATTATACTAAATCAAACCACGTTATGTGTGTAAGGATTGTCAAACGGGTGTAGCACGGGAATAAATGTGCGTATTAAGTTGGAAAATTCAGAATATGATAAGGGATATAAAAAGTTAATATTTGCATGCTACCAATACTACTACAACTGCTGCCGGAATGCTTTACCTATAGTATTGAGGGGGAATTCAAACTATACCAAGACGCTATGTGCATAAAAATTAATTTGGATTTTAGGTTGGAACCTTCAGAGAATGCTTAAAGGGGAAGAACATCTCACCAAAAGGAAATGTATGGAACCAACTGCTAATACTATTGTTACTGCTACATTTACTACTATTGTTACTACTACTACTACTTCTACTACTTCTAATGCAATTACTTTGTAAGGCTAAGACCATTTAAATAAAAATTTCAAGAAGTGTATAAACATACAGGTTATCTAAAAGACGTATTAGCAATGCCATAGCAAGGGCTAATTGTATTAAGTTGAGACTTCCTGGGCTGGATGACAGGTATGTTCAACTGGCCAAAACGCAATATGTTAATACTACTGTTGCTAGTAGTAATACCTCTATTCAATACTAATACTAATAACGTCAATACTACTGCTGTCACTGCTATTACAACTATGCCTAAGGATATGATGATGAAATTTAGATGGTATTTTGAGGGGAGGAGAGGTGACCTGAGCCAAAACGCGCCAGCTGTATGCTATTTGTCAAAAACCTGACAAAAAAAACCTTTGTCAAAAACAAAAATCAGTTTTATAAATTTTTCCCTCAAAACGAGTTTTTCAAAGTAAAATGAGGAGCTTTATTAAGAAGAAAGGGGGTAAAAATAAAGTAAAATAATTTACCAAGCGTAAACTACCCCAAATATTTATCGGTAAAAAAAAATGAAACTCAAAACAAACAAAAATTACAGTAAATAACCGAGTCAAACTCAAAACAAGCAAAGATTCACATGCGTAGGGCCTATAACCCCCATGCAATCTCAAAACCTGAACATAGTTTCCTCTATACTGTGAATATCCTACGTTTGAACTGTTTTTGCTTTTTGTTTTCACAACTAAAAATTATCAAAACTTATAATGATAATTATGATAATTAAACTGACAATACACCGTCATTTGCTTTTTGTTCTTTTTTTTCAGTAAAGTGCAAATTATGCTCTGATCTCGAAACCAGAATCTTTAGTTTACAAAATCATTATAGAAGAAGTTTTCACTTACCTTAAAATGTATAGAACTGTTCCGTTTCTGTAAACTCTCAGTGCAATATGAGGTGGAGCACTGGGTTCTTTAAAATCTCCATGTTTGATAAAGTACATGTCAGGAACCCATATCTCATCATGATGGTGCAATGCATTTAGAAAAGGGTGAGGCCCGTCTTCATACCTCAGTCTTGGATCTAACCATATCTGTCTCATTAAAAACTCCACTTCATAATTCTGCGCATGGACAAAAAAAAGGAAAAAGTTTAAATATCCAACATGCAAGTTCCTTTTGTCTTTAATGGCTCCCGAAACCAAGTGTGTAGGAGTCTTCTCTTAACTTGCAAGAAGATAATAGGCCAAATATGACGGAAATCCGTAGCATCGGAACAAAACGACAATCCATTAAACTTGAGCACTGCCAAGTGCTCAAGTTCATTCCCCATTTAGGGCAATAAGAATAGCCTATTATTTATGTCTCATCCCATACACAAAGACGTAATTTTAAAATAGCTTTTGGTGTGTTATCCAACATAGTAAACGGGAAATCTTCAGCCTTGTTTTTTTTTTTTTTTTACAGAAATCCTCAGTGTGTTAATGAGACAACAATCCATAGCATTGGAATAATGTCTGTTATGGCATTTTTTTTTTCAGGTATCTAAGGACATATTAACAGACTAATATCTTTATCTTACCCAATACAGACAAGGATAATTTTAAAAAAAGTTTGTATTTTTAGAAAACCTCCGAGTGTCGCCCTCTCCTTCCAGCTGAACAAGGAAGAGACACACCTTATAGTCTAACTTCTAGGAGGAAATTTCTATTCAATTAGTGGTACATATTCAGTCAATCTTCCTAAGAAGTTGATGAAGTCGGGAATGTGGGCTTTCTGAGCCTGAGCAGTAAATTAAGTCTGAGCTTGTTAACAAGCTTTTATGAGCTTTTACACTCTTAGGGGAATGGAAAGCACTCTGAAAGCAAATTCAAAGCCTCCCACTCCCAACTCAAGGATCTTTTAATTACTAAAATGTATTTGATATATTTAAGCTTCTCTATTTTAAGAATCTCATGCATCTCCCTCACCATCTTAAGAAATATAAACCTCGGATAATTTCGTTATTTCTCAATTATTTACAAAAGTGCAGATCCAGAATGTTTTTTTGAACAAAATGAGAGAAGTTCCCTGGAGTATCGAACAAATTTAAAAGTAATGATAGCTCTATAGTTGCCGACTTAGGAATGTCATTGAGTGTGGAGATTTTTAATGAACAAGAAGAAGTTCCGCTCCGCTCAAGAAAATTGAACCGTTACAAAATTTATCTGGAGCAGATAACACTATCAGTCAGCATGAGACCACACCCATCATTTGGGAACAAAAGGAATTTCTTGTGCCAGAATTATAATTTAGTAACACTGAATTATCTAATAAGCTACGAAACGCTATTTTCACATGTCTATGAAATAGAATTCATAACAAATTCTTCACCTGACGTAAAAAAAACTTCATCCCAGTAAAAAAAAGGGATAAACCATTTACAAGCAAGATATGTAATGGGACTGTTACTGCTAATTCTCGTTTAACACCTCGTGTTTCAAGAATCTTAGAAAATAAGAAAATCTTATTTTCACACCTCTAAAGGTTATAACCTGTAGGATTTGAGCCAAATTGTTTTCTCAAGATTTACGTTATACAAGCATGTGAAACATCACATTAAAGTCACGAATAAGCAAAAGGAGGAAGTATAGACCTCAGAAACCAACTTCCAACGTTTTCTGCATGAGAGTAATATTTTGTCTTTTTGTGCATTATTATTATTGTATTTTAGTTTTTCCTATTTTATTTTATTTCTAAAATAATTATCTCCTGTTTTTTGTTTGTTTTTTTTTTTTTATTGTGAAAAACTGTCCGACGGAAATTATGAACCAAAATCTTGGCAGAAATAAAGCTTGAGGCATTTTTTTTTTGTTAAAGAAATATTGTTTGATGCAGTTTTTATTTAGTGAAAGAGTTTTTTTTGCATGAAATTCTGGAAACCACATGAATGGAATACGTGTAAAAACACAGAGAGAGAAAAAGAAAACTGAAAAACTAGGGAACATACAAAGCTTACTTTTGAAAAGGCAGAAATTGTTCAAGCTACAAAGGCCCTAGTTGTGAGAGTGATGTTGCATAAGGGCGTAATCCTGTCAAGCTCCAGGGACATATGGCGGTATCATGGAGCGTGAGTAGCCACTTGAGCTTCATGCATTACCAGGGGCCCGTTGGAGCTACATGCAACGGCAGAGGGTGGCAGCACCACCGAACTGCTGTAGCTTAATTCAGTTTTCAAATAGTTTATACTATTGAACTGTAGTACGTATCGACCGGCTCCATAGTAACCGAAACTCTATTAAACGGGATATTGATGGATACCTGGGAGGATCTTTCCATGAAGGAATTCATTATGGATGAAGAAAATTTTCATGAAGGGGGCACTGGATTTTCCCACATTATTTAAACCAACAATGAGACATTATGTAAGAAAACAAGTTTTTTCAACTGAAAGTAATGAGCAACATTAAAACTTAAAACGCACAGGAATTATTACATATATGAGTGTTTTTGTCCCCTCCTTAATACCTTGCTCTCTACGCCAAAGTATTCTTAGTAATTTTAAAACAGCAATTTATTCTAATTAAACAGCCTATGTGATTCAGGGGTGATTCTTAATGAATTGGAGCAAAATTCAAAATTCAATATAAGGAGTTAGGCATTGATGAGGGGGAGAACCCCTATTTGCGTCATAAAAATATGCAAATATGGAAGTTCGCTACATAGGTTAACTCGTAGCTTACGTGTATTTATTACTAATATTGTTATTACACGTTAATATAACGTGTTGTAAATACAATAAACAAAATTGTATTTATTTAAGTTTTGTAAAATTAAAATTGAAATTTTGTTTACAAATAAATTTTTATAATTAAAACTGAAAGTTCCAGTGGTTTTTTTAAGCAACCAAAAAATTAGAGGAAAACCTGGCCCCCTTCCCCGCGTCTTTTTTCTCGAAATCTTACGAAGAAAACTTTGAGAAAGCCATTGAGCCAAACAGAGTAAAATTAATCTGCACATTTCGTTTTTATTTATTCATGTACAGTGAGCCAAAATAAAACCAACATCAATCCAAAAACGTTAAGAAATCAAACAAAGAAATAAAACAAGTTTCTTTTAACTGAAAATAAGGAGCAGCATTAAAACTTAAAACGGGCAGCAATTATTCTGTAGATGAAAGGGTCCGTCCCCTCCTCAACACTCCACCCTTACGTATACAGAATAATTTTCTCTTTAATAGCTACTAATCCCTAATTTTTCTTTCTAAGAAAAATACTACCTTTTAATCGCTAGATTTTAATATCCCCCGCATAGCGTCATCTTGCCAATTAGGCTAATTTAAACTGTGGGACTTGATGCTGGAGATTTTCCGTCGCCTTTCGCAGACACGAATTAATATTTTTTTTAGCACGGTCTTTTTTTCTTCCGAATTTGTTTGTTCGTTATATTATGTTCGTCTATTATTACATTTTTTGGGGCAAACTGGCAAAATTATATGCCCTCGTAAAAGGGTCCTGTTTGTTCATTATATTTTGTTCTTCTTAGACTGTTTGTATTATTTTTTGGATACCCTTCTATTCTTTTGGGCCGGCCCTACTATTTGACCTTCTTTAGTTTACGCCTTAATTCTAATTTTTGTACTTGGTTTATCATTACATTTTTTTGGGGGGGGGGGGCAAACTGGCAAGATTATATGGCCTCGTAAAAGGGTCCTTTCCTCCACCGTATAAGGTATTTAGGCCCAACCATCCTGTTCAACTCTCTTTACTTCACGCTTTTTTTCTAATTTTTCAGTTTATGCACATTTTTTAATCATATTGTCAAGTTCCGACTGTTACAGATCAGGGTACCTTTTGAATTTTTAAAAGTTATTAGACATGGTGGAAACTTTTTTTTTTTACTTTTTGGATAAATCAACTAATCTTGCTAATCAGCTAAATCAGCTAATCTAAATTTGAAAAATTTAGAAAAAAATGAGGCATTTTTAACTTACGAATGGGTGATCAGATCACAATAAAATTTGATATCTAGAAGAACCTCATGAATCTGACGTAAGATTTTAAATTGTGACCGGATACGGTGACATTGGGAGGAGTTGGAGGGGGAACTGGAAATCTTGGAAAACGCTTAGAGTGGAGAGATCAGGATGAAACTTGATACGAAGAACAAGCATAAGTCCTAAGTACGTGGGTGAAATAACTGGACTGGATCAGCTCTCTGTGGGGGATTCAGGAGGGAGGGGATAATTCGGTAGTTCGGAAATACTAGAAAAAATGAGGCTTTTTTAACTTACGAACGGGTGATTGGATCTTAGTGAAACTTGATATATAGAAGCACCTCATGTCTCAGACCTCTTAGTTAATATCCTAACCAGATCCGATGACGTTGGGGGAAGTTGGAGGAGAAAATTGAAATTTTGGAAAGCGTTTAGAGTGGAGAGGTCAGGATGATACTTGGTGGGAAGAAATTGTTTATGAAAAAACAATAGTTTTTCTAATTGTTAAATGGCATAAGGATTTTTTTGAATAAAGAATCTTCTCAGACTTTTAACTCTTTAATATTTCCCAGATAAATTGTTTTTTACATGACAGGTTTTTTAATTATTTAATAGCGAATCTTTTATTTTTATACGAGCAATCTTTGATTTTGGACATTTAATTCCTTGAGATTTACCAATTAAACTCTTTTTAATGAAGCAAAAGTTTTAATTATTTACTAGTGAGAACTTTTTTTTTGAGAACTTTAAGCTAATGGTAAAAAACACATGAGTAGACTTTAAAGTTCATACCGATGATGCTTATCTCTAGTTTTTGGGGGCTTCGGGCTATCTTTCCTATTTGGTCTTCTCTCTTTCTCTCTCTCTCTCCCTCTCTCTCTCTCTCTCTCTCTCCTTAATTTACAGCTTTTTATTAGTGCCTTAAGAAACCGGCTATATTTTTTACAAAATGTTCTATTGTGTTTGCAGTCTTTAGGACAAACACATGTAGGAACCATGTGTGTCACTTACAAATCTTCTGTCGCAGCTCTACAAATCCCAGCCCTTAAAAAATGCAAGTACCATCTAATATATAAAATTGAATATTCCATGCTTTTGATCGATAAATACCTTTCCGTAATACCTCTACCACAGCAGTCAACAAAAACACCTGCCTCATGAAGAAGGTTGAAGCAGTGCAAAGCAAGACAAACTTCAGTAGTCCATTCAGTCCTTTTTTACTGCTGTGGTAAATGATAATTAGTGTCTCTTATGATGTGACGGATGGCATAAATTAGTTACTATTTTATATTAGTTACTATTAGTTACTATTTATCCTACGGCCTTTTTGATTCAGGGGTTATTCTTATGGAATTGGGACAAAACTTACGATTTAGTGTAAAAAGCGAGGTATTAACGATGGTACGAACCCCCTCGCATACATAATAAAAATATAAGAATATAAAAGTTTGTTACGTATGTTAATTCTTAAGTTACGCATATTTTTTACTAATAAAAACGCTCGTTAAAAATTAAAAGTTCTAATTACCTTTTTAAGTAACCGAAAAATTGAAGGGCAACTAGGCCTTTAAGATGTGACAGATGGCGTATTTAGTCCTTGCCGTAACTACGACAACTACTTTATTTAATGAATTTTAATACGATTACCCTTGGGAGAAAAACATCAAAAAAACAAATGGACTTGAGGAGTTTAATGCACATGGAGTCACCGTAAGTGGTAAGTTCTTTTGGTGTACATATTGTTATTGAAACTGCTTTTCAGAGTTTCAGGCCGTAATAGCCACTGTCAATCCTCACTTACAGTTCAGCATCACGAGCTGTTTCATCGAAGTTCAATTCGAATAATACTCAATGTAGAAACTTGAGTCAGGGAATTCCTGGATATAACTTTCATTTCAATACTTCTTGAGATTGTTCTCTAATTTTGTTAAATTGACAGCATCTTTAGCAACATTTTCTTTTAGTTACTATGTCCAAATTTCTTAAAAGTGTAAAATTTGAAGTCATAGAAAGTTTAGATATATTGGAAGTCTGTTTCTCAGAACTCTTTAGTATTCAATGTATATTAATTTCGGACAATTGTCAAGCTTCACTATGTGTAAATCAAAGCATAATTCCAAAGTGCATAGCTTAAACAATGCTCCTAATTCAGGCAATAAAAAGACCATCAAAACTGAAAATAAACACAAAACAAAGAAAATTGAATTAAAACTACATTTTTGCCGCTATTAGACAATTTCTAGTAGGCCCAGTCAGATTATATAAAAAAATCACATCGTCAGCATCCCAAATCTAAGACACATCGCTCTCTAATTCATAATTCTTCCCACCCTGTTTTTACTAAAGTTATGCGTCCTTTTGACGAGCCCAGTTGATAGATATGTGATAAGAAATCTGTGTTACTTTCCAATGAGTTTTCAAGAATCAAAACGATTTAAAGCCTCTAATCTTAGAATGAAATCCTTTCAAAGAGCTGTGCACATATATCATTTAAAAACAGTACAATTAATACCTAATATAAAAACTGTCTAGCGGTGCCATAAGACGAAGGTGCCTTGTGGCGCCTTGACAAAGAATATACAAAGACAGAAAGAAAAAAAAGTATACTAAGGTTTTTTACAGTATTCAGGTCCCAGGACATTGCTAGATGTTTGGTAATATTCAGAAAGAAGGAAAAATTAGTAGTCCCAGTAATAGATAAAAATATTTACTTACCAAACTTGACTCGTCTGGTGACGCAAGACTTAATAAAAGAACACTGACATTTACAACCACAGGTCCTGAAAGTGAACAACTAAATCAAAAGCAATTAAACCTGCACCGAAAAATAATTTTCTATTTATGTAAACAACAAGAAAAAACACAAGAAAGTTCAACCATTAGGGTATTTTTCTTTTGTTTTGCTTATCTTTTATAGCGTTTGTGTGCACAGTATTGATCTCTTCTGTCCACTCCCAAATAAGTAAAAGTGGCCATTAATGGAAAAACCTTAATTGAATCGGCTCATTTGAAATAAGCTTTTGAAATATAAAGTTAAAAACAGTAGGGGTGGATTAGTGAAGAACGTTGTGTCTTAGTATATTACAGGTAACTCCAAACTTACCCTTGAACTTTTAATTACCAACTGCTCCTATTGGTCGCAAATTAAAATAGTTTTAGTCAAGCTCCAGTCATCATACAGTTCGTGGTAACGAACTGCAGTAAGGAGCAACCCAGCTCAATAGTAACCAAAACACTAAAAAACGGAATTTTGATACTAATAGGTATATCAAAAGAAATGGATTTTATGCTAATTTTAAATATATAAGTTTCATCAAATTTATTCTTACTTATCAAAAGTTGAGGGCCTGAGAAAATTTGCCTTATTTTGAAAAGTAGGAGGAAACATCCCCTAAAAGTCATGTACTCTTAACGAAAATCATACAATCGCATTCCGGGTATCAGACAATCTCACTGTAGAAGTTTTAAGCTCCTATCTACATAGAAGTGGAACTTCGTATTTTTTGCCAGAAGAACGATTACGGGTGCGTGTTTATTTGTTTATTTGTTTGACTGTTTTGTTTTTTTCCCCCAAGGGTGGTTATATCGACCCAAATGGTCCTAGAATTTCGCAAGATATCTCATTATAACGGAAATTAAAAGTCTTAGTGCCCCTTTTAAGTGACCAATAAATTGGACGGCACCTAGGATTCCTCTCACGCTCATTTTATACCCAAAGTCAATGGATCAAAATCTTGAGATAGCCATTTCGTTCAACATTGTCGAAAAACCTAATAACTACGTCTTTGGGGCTAACTTACTCCCCCATGGTCCCCGGGAGAGTGGCTGCATGTTATAAGCTTTGACATCTGTTTGTATGCAGTAATGGTTATTGGGAAGTGTACAGATATTTTCAGTGGGATTTTTTTGTTGAGGAAGGGGGTTGATGGGAGGGAATACATGGGAGGATCTTTCCTTGGAGGAATTTGTCAAGGGGAACGAGAAATTCCATGAAGGGAGCGCAAGGTTTTCTAGCATTATCTAAAAAAAGCAATGAAAAAATCGATAGGAAAAATTTTTTTCAATTGAAAGTAAGGAGTAGCAATGGAAATTAAAACGAACAGATTGATACTTATAAGAGGGATTCATCTCCTCCTTAATACCTCACTCTAAACGCTAAGGTATTTTTTAGTAATATCAATTATTTATTCAATTGTCTTTGTGATTTAGGGGTTATTCTTAAAGAATCGGGACAAAATTAAAGCTTTAGTGTAAAGAGCGAGGTATTAACGAGGGGACAAGCCCCCTCATATACATAATAAAGATATGCGAATATAGAAGTTCGTTACGTAAGTTAATTCATAAGTTGCGTGTATTTATTACTAAAAAAAAAATGTTCGTTAGAAATAAAAAAAAAATCTAGTTGCCTTTTTATGTAATCGAAGAATTTGAGGGCAGCTAGGCCTCCTCTCTCACCCCTTTTTTTTCTCAAAATCGTCCGATCAAAACTAAGAGAAAGCCACATACTAAAACAAAAAATCCGCAAATTTCGTCTTAGCTATTTATGTGCGAAGTGGCAAAATCAAACACGCAGTAATTCAAAAACATTCAGAAATTAAATAGAAAAACAAGTTTTTCAACTAAAAGTAAACAGCAACATTAAAACTTAAAACAGACAGAAATTACTCCGTGTATGAAAGGAACTGTTCTCTCCTCAACGCCAAGCTCCTTACGCTGAAGTTTCTTACTGTTTTGAAAAGTAAAGTGTTGAGAAATAGTCAAACTTTTGCGTAAAGAGCCAGGCGTGGAGGAGGAAATAGCCCCTATCATACACGGATTAATGTCTGTTTGTTTTAACTTTTAATGTCGCTGCTTACTTTCGGGTAAAGAAACTTGATTTTAAAATTGTTCAAGAATTTGACAATAACTATACTTTTCATGATTTTACTTACTTTTCAACCAATAAGTAAAATCATCAACACAACCAAGTGTTATTTCTGCGCAAGGTTAGGGTTTGAACAGAGGAAAGGAAATTGCAAATAATTATGAAGGTATGACTTCGACAATACCAAATGCTTGCGGAGACATTAGCCTAGATATGCTCAATGAAATTTACAAACAATTCAAGAATTTTGATGCATATAACTAAAAGTTAATTGTCTTCTTGAAACCTAAGGAAATGTAAGGAAAAAAGGAAAAATGTTTCTATTTCTAAGTGTGCAGAAATTATCAAAAGCAAAGCTCGCCTGCTCAACTTTATGCTTAGAAATTTCATTTTTATAGAATATTATAGAAAATTTTTGTTTTAATTTTTGTTCGATTTCATGTTTTGTTTTAATTTTGCAGTTATACAATTTATAAAAGCAGTTTTAATAGTGACAATGCTAAATCTAAAAATTCTCAGCTCTGAGTATGACAGTTTTTGGAGGAACCCCAAAACATTCTAGCGTGAAAGCATGTCATATTTTGGCGATGAACTCTATTTTAAGGAAAAAAAAACTCAGTTAAATGTGTTAAAGGTCATTATATGGACACAGAGTCGTTCAAGAAGAGGACAAAAGTATGACTGTGAAGACTTTCCCCAGGCAACATGGAGGATTGGTAAGACTAGTATTAAAAAAACAGGAAACATTGTTAGTTATTTTGGAGTCCAAATCAAATTTTATTGGGGTAGGTAGGTAGGTAGGTAGGTAATTTTATTCAAAAAACAATGCAATAAACTTTCATTCATCAGCTAAAAAAAATAGGCCGCAATGGCCTGTAAGCATAGCTGACATCAAATACGATCCATTTCTTTAAAATATTTCACTTACATCAAAAAGAAAAATAAATAAGATAAATAAACTTCAAAAAAAGAAAAAAAAAACAAAAAAAGAAAACAAAACAAAAACTAACGGTCAATTTAACAAAATGGGGGGAGATACCCCTCTCTCAATCTAAAATACTCCACATTACTAATTGTTCAGAAGATGAGCATTGAGGCGACACCCCAGCTGAGGCAGACTCTCTGATTCCTTAACTTGCTGTGGGAATGGGTTCCAGACGGACGGTCCCATGTATCTGATTTCATAAAAAAAACTAGTTTTTTTAACTGAAAGTAAGGAGCGACATTAAA
This sequence comes from Artemia franciscana, assembly GCF_032884065.1. Classification (NCBI taxonomy): domain Eukaryota; kingdom Metazoa; phylum Arthropoda; class Branchiopoda; order Anostraca; family Artemiidae; genus Artemia; species Artemia franciscana. The sequence continues at coordinate 23,453,621 of NC_088871.1, forward strand.
ACTTAAAACGAACAGAAATTATTCCGTATATGAAATGGGTTGTCCCCTCCGCAATCCCTCGCTCTTTACGCTAAAGCTTTTAATTGTATTAAAAAGCAGAATTGTGGCAAAGAGTTAAACTTTAGCGTAAAGAGCGAGGGATTGCGGAGGGGACAACCCATTTCATATACGGAGTAATTTCTGTTCGTTTTAAGTTTTAATGTCGCTCCTTACTTTCAGTTAAAAAAACTAGTTTTTTTTATTTAATTTCTGAACGTTTTTGAATTATTGCATGTTTGATTTTGGCTCTCCAGACATAAATTATTAAAATGAAATTTGCATATTAATTCCTTTTTTGGCTAAATGGCTTTCTCTTAGTTTTGATCAGACGATTTTGAGAAATAAGGGATGGGAAAGGAGGCCTAGTTATGGTTTTTGACTATGCGGAACAAAATGGCTATCTCAAAATTTTGAGATTATATTTTTTCTCTGGGCCCCTGCCACCTCTTAGTTCGTTTATTTTCCCGTTAGTTTTCACTTGTTTTCGCTTTATAGTTGTGTTATCTCTTAGCAGTTCTTTCGTTATTTGAGTTATGGTTATGGTATATATGTTTTATCGCTCGTATAGTTGTGTTATTTTCAAATTATACTCCATAATAGAGAGGCTCCAAACACCCAGCATTGTATATTAAGTTCTGAATTTGACGTTTTTTTCTAACGTGACCAGATTTGTCCTGCGCCCTGCGCCCTTTTCATTGAATTTTTCTTCCCCCATGACATATTTCTCCAAGAAAAGATCCTCCCACATAGCCCCCTCCCCCCAACCCTACCCCCAAAACCAAAAAATCCCCCTGAAAACGTCTGTACACTTCCCAATAACCATTATTATATGTAAACACTGGTCGAAGTTTGTAACTTGCAGCCCCTCCCCCAGGGACTGTGGGGGAGTAAGTCATCCCCAAAGACATAGTTATTATGGTTTTCGACTATGTTGAACAAAATGGCTATCTCAAAATTTTGATCTGTTGACTTTGGTAAAAACATGAGCGTGGGAGGGGGCCTAGATGCGCTCCAATTTTTTTGGTCACTTAAAAAGGGCACTAGAACTTTTCATTTCCGTTAGAATGAGCCCTCTTGCGACACTCTAGGACTACTTGGTCGATATGATGACCCCTGGGGAAAAAAACAAATAAACACGCACCCGTGATTTGTCTTCTGGCAAAAAATACAAAATTCCACATTTTTGTAGATAAGAGCTTGAAACTTTTACAGTAGGGTTCTCTGATACGCTGAATCTGATGGTGTCATTTTCGTTAAGATCCTACGACTTTTATGGGGTGTTTTCCGCTATTTTCCTAAATAAGGCAAATTTTCTCAGGCTCGTAACTTTTGATGGGTAAGACTAAACTTGATGAAACTTATATATTTAAAATCAGAATTAAAATGCCATTCTTTTGATGTAGCTATTGATATCAAAATTCAAGTTTTTAGAGTTTTGGTTACTATTGAGCCGGATCGCTCCTTACTACAATTCGTTACCACGAACTGTTTGATGACATGAGCCGACGGGGAAGTATTCCGAAACTCATGAACAAGATTATTTGAATTTCGCGTGTCATAATCATGATAGGAAGAACCCAAGCTAAAAAAAATCATTAAAAATATCAGGCCCTAAATTATGTTGACACTGATATACTAAAATACCAATCTGCATGTCTCTGATTTTTCCAACATCCAAAATATCAAACTTCTTATATATAGACACAGTGCTGGCGCTTCTGCGATCATAATTTCCTAGAATTCTAATTGCCTTATTCTGTTGCACTTTAACTCTCCTGTAATTAGACTGAAAGTTACTAGCCCAGGTTAAACAACTATTATTTATATATGACGCTATTAAAGTATGGTACAGTGGCATTAAAACTTTCAAAGGAAGCACATTTTTTAGACACCGCACCATTCCAACTCCCCTTGAAACTTTGCAGGAAACTAGGTCACTGTATGCCCTCCAACTCAGTTTGAAGTCAAGAAGAAACCCGAGGTAACGCGTTTCTTGGACTAGTTTTAAAGAAACACCATTGTAATTAATATCTGAAGGTAAATCTTGGGGCTCACCAGTCCTTCTAAAAACCATGTAACTTGTTTTTGAAGCATTAACAGCAAGTTTACTGAGTGTAACAAACGTATGTAGTCCCCTTAAAGCACTGTTTTCTTGGTATATCGAGTCCGGCAACGATTTGGCAATAACAGTTGTAGCTGTGTCATCAGCAAAAGACGTTAAGTAACCAGGGACAAAAAATATCATACTATCTACATAAATTAAAAATAAAAAAGGACCTAGGACAGAACCTTGTGGCACTCCACAATTCAGTGAGTAAGCTTGTGAAACTTCATTATTTATTACGACTTTTACACTTCTACCTCACAAATACGACTCAAACCAACTCAAACACTTATTCCTAATACCTAACTTCGACAATCTATCCAACAAAATTCCAAAATCAACAGTATCAAAAGCTTTCTTAAAAGCAATGAAAATTGTCATGCAAAACAAATTTTTTTCCAGTGCACCGTTTACCTTATCAATTAAATTTAAAGCGGCATGCACAGTTGAATGTCTTTCTCTAAATCCAAATTAAGTTTCAGACAAAAATTCGCAATTTGTTTGATGCTCATATAGTCTTTTGTGCACTATTTTTTCATAAAGCTTTGAAATGATGGGTAGTATTGATATAGGTCTCCAATTTGAAAGGTCACTTAGAGTCCCAGACTTCGGAAGCGGGATGACTTTGGCCACTTTCAGCGAAAAGGGACATTGACCCTCTGCCATTGACAGATTTATCAAAAATGCTAGTACTGGAAGAATATTCGGAAGCACTGATTTTAGAGTTCGCAGGTTGAGGCCATCGGTCCCAGCACCGTTTGATTTTATTGAAGAAACAATCTTCTCTATTTCTACAGAATCGCAGGGTTCTAATTTCATTTCAAAATCTTGACCTCCTAGGTCTTCAAAAGTTGATTCTTCTATCAGCAACTCGTTGTTCACTGCTGCTTCACTCTGAACAGTTTCACCAATCTTCGAGAAATGATAAGCAAACAAATCACATACTTTGTCAAGATCTCAAACTATTTCGCCACCAACATTGAGGCTATACTGTTGTGGAGCAGGACTACCTCTGATCACTTCAGTAATAATTTTCCAAGTGGCTTTAGGGTTTGATGCATTTTTCCTAAATTCTTCGCCATAAAAGTTTCTCATATTCTTTCTTCTAGCAGAGTAAACTAGATTACGTTGATCCTGAAACTGTGCAGAACTAAACTCATTTGGTTCATTGATGTGTGCTGTGTACAAAACATTTCTTATATCAATCATTCGCAAAAGCTCATCATCAACCCAAGGTTTTCTCGCTGCTTTTTTTCTTATTTTCATACTTTTCAGTGGGCATGTCAAGTCATAAATACCATTTCAATTCTTTCCATTTCAATTTTTTTCTCCTTATAGCCTCAGAAAGTAGAACTGGACGACATTTTTTTCGTACAGCTTACTTTTTGCGATATAGTGAGTCAGCTGAGTGCCCAAAACAATCCATAGGCAACTTCTCTGAAAAACATCTAGCAAATCTTCTTTTGTTTTTTTTTTTTGGAGTGTCCACGCTTCAGAGCCATACTTGACTACTGTCATTAACTGTAGCTTCCAACATTCTATGATTGGTTGGGGAGTTTACCTTCTTATTCTTCTAGACCTTTTTCTTCAATGAAAAACACCCTGGACCCGAGCTATTGTAAATTTAAAATTTTCACTGTACCCCTCGGGTCTGCTAATAATACTGCCTAGATAAGTAAATCTGTATATTTGATCGATTTTCTAGTTACCCAGCATTGTCTCTTCGCCTTCACTTATTCTTAGTCTTAGCAACTTGGTCGCATAGTTCCTTACTTACAGTTCATCATCATGAACTGTTTGATTTGTTACCACGAGCTGTTTGACACAGTCACAAATGTTGTTCATTATACGAACAGTATTCCCCAAATTTTAGATGCTAGTAAAATGATTGCAAAGATTTAAAGATAAATATCAAAATTAATCAAATAGTTCGTGGTAACAAACTGTAAGTGTGTTGCGACGCGTCCCAAGAGTAATCGAAACTATAGAACACGGAATTTTACTACCATAAGATGTATCAAAAGAATTAACTCATTATGCTGATTACAAATATTTAAATTTTCATTAGCTTCAATGTTACCCATCAAATGCTACGAGCCAGAGAAAATTTCTCTTATTTTCAAAAAAGAGGAGAAACGCCCCCAAAAAGTTAAAGTTAAATCTTAATGAAAGACAAACATTTAGATTCAGTATATCAGAGACCCTGTAGAGGTTTTAAGCTCCGATCTTAAAAACTGTTGAATTTTACATTTTTTTTTCACGAAGAAAGATCACGGACGCGTGTTTATTTTTTGTGAATTATTTTTTTGTTTATCCCAGAAGCTATCTTATTGACTTCTATTGCCCTTTGACGAATTCTAGTGCCCTTTTTCAGTGACCTACAATATTGAAGGGCAACTAGACCCCCTCCCACAGACCCTTTTCCCCAAGATTCGTCCCATAAAAAATTTAAGAAAGCCATTTTTTTAAGAACAGTTGAAAGACCAAATAACTATGCCTTTGGGGATAGAATGACTCGTCAAGGCTTGAGGGCCAGAAATGTCTATAATTCATAAAACTTGCCCATTGTTTACGCATAGGATAGTATTTGTTTTTAGGAGGTATGGATGTTTTTTTTGGGGGGGTGCAATTTCTTGGGGAGGGGGAGCTACATGGGAAGAATTAGAAATATCTTAAGAAAAACATCATGTTCTTTCTGGGTGTAGCTTAATTCCTGTATTCTAGAGCAGGATATGCTCAGGCGCATCAGTTTTGACGGTTAAAACACTATTTTCCATTTAAAACGCTTAGATACCATGAAAACGCTTATAGTTTTTGTTTCTCTTGAAATATCAGCATTTGAATCTGAACTTGAAACTGACTTTGAAAAAGTCCCAATCCGCTTGATTATGTCTATATTGATAACAAAAAATATTTTTTTTCAGTAAAGTTATAAACTAAACTAATTAAATCCATGCTTACCTGTACTAGGTGGAATTATGCGACTGTCATATCTCTCTTTGCTTAGTATTTGATCAAGGATTCTTTTGTCAGACTGTGTTTCAGCGAATCTGAAAATGAGAAACCATATTCATAATTGAAAGTCTTATATTAAAAGCATTTGAGCTAAAATAAAACAACAACAAAAAAATACAAGATTCAAATCCAATCGTAGAGAGTCAGTAAGGAAAGCTAAAAAAAATAATAATATCATGTTTAGTTTTATATTATTTGCTAAAGAAAATTCAACCCGAGTGGATGAAAGAATGCATCAGGGTTCGACCCTATTCGTGCGTGACATTTTGTGTTTCCAATAAGGGAAGAAACAGAAGAACTTGTTTTTCACTTTTGGCCTTCAACGTTTTTGTTGTGCCAGGTTGAAACTTCTGGCAGCAACGCTCAATTCTTTACTATAACACTCAAAGTACAATTTTCTTATGCATTTTACAGTGGTATAGGTATTAACAATGTACGAGCAGAGAATCTTCTTCTCTTACCAGATAGAGAAGTGGCTCCATCCACTAGATCTTATACGTAAAACATATAATTCTAATCTATGAATTTCAGGGACTGGAAGAACTTTTGGATTTCTTCAAAGTGAACATAAAACGTTTTGAGCTTAGGACAGAAATTGTTAGTCCACTAGACAAGGCAAACTTTAACTAGATTGAACTGAGAACTTCTGATGTCTTTGCCTGCTAGTTTGCTCTCTGGCATAATGGATTTTCCCTATGGCAAGATCCAGGCCGTAGAAAACATATACTGACACAAATCGTTCGTCTTGAAATAAATACTGTTTAGTTCTAGGGGTATAATGAAGAAGTCTACTCTATCCAAAAAATCTATTGTAATCGTTCATTGTAAAGGCCCTTGAAACACAAGTTCGCATATTTGAAGGTTCCAAAAGGAAAGGTTTTTGGTTTTAAAAAAAAAACTACTAAACGCATCAAATTGTTTTGCCAAATGCATCAACATTTCTTTATTTTTATTTTTATAGCTCGTTTACAAGTGGAATTTACACTTTGAGTGAGGGGGTGAGCTGAAGGCCGGTAAGCCCTTCACTCTTCATACGGACTTTAGCTTTTTTTTGACAAAACATCAATTCTTTTTTGTTTGGCTTTCGCTTTGAAATCACTTTAAATATACGTTGATTCAGTAAAGCGCGAATAATTCTCGTGGTATAATTGGGGTGCAAGCCTGATGACCTCCCAGTTCATACATCGAGTAATTTTTTTTTCGTATTGAATTTGAGGTGAATAACAGTTTTATTTTGGTGTATTATAAGTTTATCATTGGTTTCGTTTATTATTAAGTTTAATATCTGTTTCTTTCAACATTAATATCAGTATTTTAATATCTTTTCTTTATAGTTATAAATGGGGTATAAGGATGGAAAATTCCCAGTTTATATATCTAGTAATTTTTGTTCATCTTGTTTTGAATTGAAATTCATTATTTTTTGTTTTTTTGGTATATTACAATTTTATTTTAGTCTTATTCTTTATTATGTGTAACATCTGTTTCTGTTAACTTTTAGTTCGTTATTCATTATAATTGCTGGTAGTCTGTTGCTCTGCACTAGACATCGATTTAATCTTTACTTTTGCAAAAAAAAACTTGTTTCTTTACTTCATACGTAAAACCAAACAGCTAATTTTTCCGAAATTTCTAAGCAATTAGTATTTTTTATATGTTTAGATTTTATCTGCCTTAATATAAGTTGAATTTACCTTCAACATAAACCCCAGAATGACCATATGATTTCTAGGATTAGACTATACTGTGCACGTAACTCTAAGGTGAATTCAAGAAATTATGATACCAACCGACTATGCGTTAAATCAAAACTCCATAACAATAATTAAAAAAAGTTCTAGTACTGCCTTCGAAAAATTCGGATCCACTAACTCTTCAGATTTTGTATACTATTAAAAACGATAAATACATTGGAGTCTTTATTGTAAGTTATTTCTCTAGTATGATTTCAATGTATATTTCAGTATTAACACTAAGTTTTGTCAAAAAAAGAGAAAAAGTTAAGGACGGTCGAATTTCTTTAGAGATAAGGAAAAACTTACGTTGGCAGTTTTTGACCCTCGTGGGATTGTCCTGGCTCAAGGAATTCCAAGTCTACGGGATCCATGCCTTCTGCTCTTACTGGAAAGGCATAACCAGTAATTAATATTATCAAAACTGTAACTGGCTGTATAATGTTCAAGAAAATGTCTTCTTGGTTCTTTCTGAATCGGAACATACTTGAGCCAAAGGGGCAAGGCCTGGAATACGAGATGAAAGGTTTGAGAGAGAGAGAGAGAGAGAGAGAGAGAGAGAGAGAGAGAGAGAGAGAGAGAGAGAGAGAGAGAGAGAGAGAGAGAGAGAGAGAGAGAGAGAGAGAGAGAGAGAGAGAGAGAGAGAGAGAGAGAGAGAGAGAGAGAGAGAGAGAGAGAGAGGTTAGAATATTTAAAAACTATCGTGGCATAACTAAATTCAGTTTTTTTTCAAATTTTACATTTGAATAAAAATCATAAACAAAGGCTCAGCAGTGAACATCGATGTGAAGAAAGGCACAAATGAGTTGGCATAACGATTACTTCGTACTTTAGGGGGTAGAAGTTTATTTCTTAACATAGTTTGACAACTGGGAAGGGCTGGTTTGTGTAGTAGAGATCGGTGGCTCGTATTGGCTATGACGAATTTTCCAGATTGCATAGGAACAGTCATTTAGCAAATATCGGTTTTTGATTGGAGTCAAATGAATAACATACTAAAGACATGAGAAACAAATTGTCAGTATCAGTGGCAGTAGTATAATCCCCGTATTAACGACAATTCTTAACTAAAAAGGTCCTTATGTTGGCAGTAGCGCTTCTAGAATTTTGGGAGAAGCTTGTTTGAATAAAAAACAAAATAGAAAGCAAGGTTTTTTTGTAAAGAAATCATTTTCACTCAAGCAAAGCTTTTCTGTCACATCTTCTCCTTCGGAAAAAGTTACTTTGAATAATTTTGGTTTGCTTTTAATTGATATCGTTGTTTATTCTTTAACTGAAGAGCATTTCTTTAAAAAAATTAAGACTTTTGAATTAAGCTGCTTCAGAATTAAGACTTTGATCTGGTTTTTAAATTACGGACAAAGTTTTGCTACAAATTGTAAGAGTAATTTTACTACAGACGTCTTAGGGATGAGAAATGGCATATCAAACAGTCCATGGTAACAAACTGTAATTAAAAAGCGGCCCGACTCAATAGTAATTGAAACTCTAAGAAAAATAGAACTTTGATACCAATAGTTACATCCAAAAAATTGGGTTTTCATGCTGATTTTAAATATTTAAGTTTCATTAAGTTTAGTCTTGCAAATCGAAGGTTACGAGCCAGATAAAATTTGCCTGATTGTTGAAAAAAAAATAAAGACCCCCTGAAGGTCATAGAATCTTAATGAAAATCACACCATCAGATTCAGCTTATCAGAGAACCCTATAATCGAAGCTTGAAGCTCGTATCAGAAAAAAATATAGAATTTTGGCTTTTTATGCCAAGAGAAAGATCACGGATGCGTGTTTGTTTTTGTTTTCCCCAGGAGTGAACGTATCAACCCAATGGGCCTAGAACATCGGCAGAGGGCTCATTCTAACAAAAATAAAAATTTTCAGTGCCCTTTTTAAGTGGACAAGAAATTGGAGGACAACTAGCCCCCATCCCACGCCATATTTTTCCCAAAATCGTCCGATCAAAATTCTGAAATTGCTATTTTATTCAGCATAATTGAACGATCTAAGAATTACGTCTTTGGAGGTAACATGACCCCCATAGACCCTGGGGAAAGTTTCTTAAGTTATAAAATTTGTTCATTGCTTAGACATAGTCTTTGTAATTGGGAGGTATGCATCCATTTTCTTGGGTGGGGATTGAAGGGCGAATTTTCTGCTTAGGGAATTTGCACGGGGAAAATCTTCCAGACCTAGTATTTTCCAAGGGACGAAACTTTTCTTCGGAAATTCTGTACTGGGGATGCCAAAATTTCCGTACGAAATTTTATTATCTTACTTTCTCCTTAATTGTCTGGGGTGAATTCTTACCCGGATTGAATTTTCCAGATGATAGTTCTGTGAGGAAGAGGATTTTTCCAAAGAAGTGGAGCCAGATTTGCTGGCATTATTTAAAGAACAATTAAAAACTAAATAAAAAACAAGTTTTTTCAATTGAAACTTAAACTGAAAGTTAAAACTCAGAACGAAGAGAAATTATTACGTATATGAACGGGGTTGTCGTCTCCTCAAAACCTCATTCTTTATGCTAACGTTTAAATTTTGTTCCAATTCTTTCAAAACGACTCTTGAAAAACATGAGTAGTTTAATTAGAAAAATAAGTAACTTTTTAAAAGTGTCAAAAATTTTTAGTGAGGTGTTGAGGAGGGACAGTCCCTCACATACGTAATAATATCAAACAGTTTGTTTTAACAAACTTTAAGTAAGGAGCAAAGCATCTCAAGGGTACCCAAAACTCTAAAAAACGTAATTTTGATACATAGATATTTTAAAAAAATTGGCTTATTATAGCAACTCCAAATATACACCACTTTACACTGGAAGAATTTGCCTGGAATCCTATACAATTTTTTTCTATATGTCTTGTTTTCTATTTTCCGTCTTGAACAAAGCAATGAACAACATTGAAACTTAAAACGAACAGTCAGTATTATGCATATGAAAGAGGTTCCCGCCTCCTCAACACCTCAATCCTTACGCCAAAGTTTGAATTTTGTCCCAATTCTTTAAGAAAGACTCCGGAAAAACCAAGTTCGTTAAATTAGATCATTAAGAAGCTTCCTTAAGAGCACTAAAAAACTTTAGCGTGAAGAGCAAGGTGTTGAGGAGGGGTGCAACCCACTTCATTTACGTAATAATGTCTGTTTGGTTTAAATTTTTAATGCTGCTCCTACTTTCAGTTGAAAAAAAAATTGTTAAAAAAGGAAAAAATTATGTAGCGTTTGGCCTTATGTAGGGGAGAAGCCAAAACCCAAAAAACGTAACAAAGTCTTAAAATCAATTAATCTTTGTCAACCATTTTATCTTAAGCTCCTTGTTGTTTTCGACTCTTGTTGTAACTACTTGTTTGTTTGCATAAATATATTTTTAGCTCATTTATTAAAAAGAATTTCGTTCTGCTGTTGAAAAAACGAAAGAAAAAAAAAAGATAGGAACAAAACATATATAATCAATACGATTTTTTTCATTCTTGAAGTTTAATTAGATTTGAAATTCTAATTGGGATATGTTTGTGATCTGAAACCTAAATGCAAATCAGCATAAAAATATTGGATAATGCTCTAGTGTGAATGAAGTTTTCAAAAATAAGCCTAAATCATAGAACATGCCCAGGAGGGTGCAACCAAGCTAATATATCTACTCTTTCCTTATTTCTATGGCCTAAAAGAGTGCATAGGTGACAGGTCTATGATTAGAATGGGGTCAGGACTTGCTGCTAGTACGCCTGAGGCTATAAGAATCTTCTATGAACACAAACCGTACATAATTTGCATAAACAGTTTGCCTAGCAACCGGACCAGGTCACGAACCTTCGCTAGTAGCCAGATTGCCTATACTCTAGGAGATAAATAATTTGTAAATTCCCAGGAGGATTTTTATAAGATTATATATTTTGCTCGTACAATTTAAGACAGAGGATGAAAAAAACAGAAAACACCCTTTTTTTCATAAAAAACCCTTGAGAACAAAAGATATTCTACACCGTTTGTCAAGAACTCAATGAGTAAACAAAGTCAAATGTGCCTTCTGCTTAAAATGTGAGTACTTTCAAATATCAATTCTACGTCTACGGAGGGGAAGGGGGGAGAATGAGGCATCATATTTTTATTCAGAAACTCATTTTAGTTAGTGAGAGACTACATTGCAAAAAGTGAGATTCACTGTCTAAAAAACATGTAACCCTTATATATAACTTCTCCTTTAAGGATGATATATCTTTAATGCATAAATCGAAAATTTCACAGCAAAAAATATGTATATTTACTTTCATTCTTTGTTGTTCAACAAACGATTTTAAACTAAGCTTTATTCGAAGGTATCTCTAAGCTCTAATGTCTTATCAGAAGAAACCATTGGGAAATTAAAATTTTGAATGTTAAGCTGAGAGCTAGCACCAAATATTAATCTGTCAGCTATATAAAATGTCTCATTTTTAAAAGTTGATATGTATGCTTTTGAAGCATTTTAAAATATTATTGAAAGTGTTCTTAAGAGAATTCTAAGTCTCTTTGAAATCGGCCCGTTCTTCGCCTCATTTTTAAGAACTCCGATGACTTTGACCCTGTCTAATATAATAATGGAGTTCATGACAGTGCCTATGAGTGTCCCTTTCGCCTCTCCCTCCCTCCTTTTCCATCCCCCATTTTTGGAGTGGGGGAATTTTTCAACTATAAAGTTTTGATTTTTCCTTTCTTAAAATGTCACTTTGTATATCTATAACGAAAAAACTCACTTTTGATATTTTCGAAATCAAAATGAGAATGATACATATGTATTCTAATCGTGAATTTTCGGATTAGAAAAAAACAATGTTGGTAGTGGCATTTTTTTTACTTTTTTTTAACACTGTTAAATGTTATTTTCTCTCTATGTATTCTTTCTGCTTACTTACCTCGATGACGAGCGCGATATCAGTGAATGTTGAAACATTTTTATTTTAGGTCGATGAAGATTCATCATCACCAAAAAGACTAAGGAAAGATGATGAACACAATTTTGAATTTTTTTTTTTGAGAATAAGACATGCAATCTCTTGGCTCTGCGATTGTGATGTACTCCAAAATCTTTTAAATATGATAGAGAGCATCCAAATCTTCAGGAGTTGATCAGCTCTCCCGTTGAAATCGTAAGAAAAAACTAAATTTATCTTCTCAGCCCCCCTCCGCTGCACGCATCTATATGTGTGTGTATGCGTTTGTGTGTGTGTATTTATGTGTGTGTGTGTGATGTGTGATGTGCGTGTGTGTCTCTTTTTTCGTTTGTATGTGTGTGAGTGCGTGTGTGTGTCTGTGTATGTATTTAAAAGAAAAATAAATTCTATTTATATTCTATGTTAATCTAGCTTTATTTTCACCACCAACTCAATATACACACAACCTCTTTGATCGTACGGCGATAACTATCGGTATTTATATTACCAACAAAACATCGCAAAAATCATATCGACTCACCATTCGATAACAATGAATTAGATTGGCTTGACCATATTCGTCCTAATATTCATAAATTATTGGAAGATTAATTTGGAGAGGTGAGTCTCGGTAATATTACTCACCTGAGTGTTTCATCAGGGGGTTTGGATGTTAGCTCTGCTCAGGCAAGTAACTTTGAGCAGCACTTATCAAAATAGGAAATAAGTGAATTTCATGGTTGCGCAACACAAACTATTAAATGACCCTTATTACCAAAGGACCAGTTGGAAATTAAAGATAAGAAAATATGTTGGGAATATATAGTGAAATTTGTTAAGGGCAGTTGGCTAGGGATGTCAGGTCGCGATCGTGATCAGTTAAGCAATCCACTTTTATCTCAGGGTAGCTAAATTCATGAACTACCCCATCAATAATGCAGTTTATACGTTAAGCAGCAGTACTTTCTGTCTGTTTATATACACTATTATAATCATGATTTGAAATTCATTCTATCAGGGTTGACACGCTTGGAGAAAGGCGAAGCTGTATATTGTACGTGGATAGATGCTTCTTTTTCACATAATACCGTACCCTAATAATCTGAGAAGCAGAAAGTTAAAATTTCAATTGGAAAACAATAAATAATGGTAATGAATGCTTGAACGTTTTTTATACACATGTAGTTTTTAATATATTGCTGGTAGTAGAAACTTCCTAAGAACTTATGTTGGAATGTCTTAGAGTGGATATAAAAGCCAATTATCGGCAGAGTTATTGCTGTTGTTGAATATTCAATGTATTTTTATATATTTTTAAAATAAAACTGTTTTTAGATTACTAAGTTGCATCCCCATGCCCGTGACCGGTATGGAGAGGACCCGTTTCTAAGTTTCATTTTGCCGTTATGTTTTTTGTAAAGTATTGATTAAATTTTTTTTTATTTATTTATTATAAAACAAACGAATACATGTAATATTCTCAATTTTTTGTTCTTGAAAATAATATTAAATATTAGATAGATTGTCCTTTATAGAAAAAATTATAATTTGTTCATTAGACAGTTAGAGTTTACAGTTTTATGTATTCGAGCGGCTTAAGATGTTGACGCCAACAATTTGCATCAATTTAGAAAATCATTCAGATCGTTTCTTTGCGGTCCATCAGTGTGGGACAAAACGAGACTGTTATGAAAAATCATTCAAAATTGTAAGCAAACGTTTTGGGAAAACTCCCCCCAAAGATCTATAATTGCTAAGGCCTTTGGCAACAGTCCTATCATAAAGTAAAGGCTAATACAGCAGATACAAAAATCATACTGGGATCAACATTATTGAACCAAATTCTTGGTTATCATTGACAATTTAGCTTAATCCACTTAATTATGGTTTCAGGAGATCTTACAATTGTTTAATATCGGCTCAAATCAAGAAAAAGTTGCGTAAAACTCCTCCTTCACAGTCTACTGCATCGGAGCAAAAGTATGGGAACACTAGCTTTGAGCTATACATGCTATATCATCTACAGGATTGCTCAGGATTAAAGTTCTTTAATGACTCTTAATAAACAGATAAATCCTGGTACTCCCAAATTTCTACTTGCTGCATAAATTCAGGCAAAAAAAAACCTATGGTTACATTCTATTGGATCTCAATCAAAATAAACCCAAGAAATTGCCTGTAGTCACAGATATTTTTGACATTGACTGTGCTGTATATCTTCCAGTGAAAAATAAAAAAGGTCATTAATCACCGTCCTGACACTGAAGACGTTGCATGAAAATGGACATTTATTTCCCGCCCTAAGCACTTCAAAATTGGTACTTAGGTTAGGATAGTCATACTCAAACATGGTATTGACAAAGAGTTCATTAATCATATATCTGAACTTTGTTTAAATTTAACAGAGGGCAATGTTCAGTTGCCAGAAGAAGTCAAGCAACAGGTAAATCAATACCGTATCCCATCGTCCATGCCCTAGCAAGAAGTGATAACAAAGGAAAAGATTTAAAATTTAAAAGAAAAAGAGTTCTCCAGTGGGGTGGAAGCTGTTTCACACTTTTATTGCCAATAGCTGTAGGAGCCGTAAACAATTTTTCTAGTAGAAATCGGAAAATCTAAGTAAACTTATTATTGATGAGAATACTGCCAACGATAAAAAACTGTTTTTGCTTTAAGATGCACTCAGACAAGTAGACAAACATATACCCTGTCATGTGAGGCCGGTCAACCTAAGTAAAATTGATAAAGAAGAAACGCCTCAAGATTCTAGAACAACAACAACACAACTAAAGGAAAAAAATTCAAGATTGTCTCCAATGTTATTTCAAGTGCTGGAGACTTTCTACCACACTCATATAGGGAGCAAAGGAAAATACTCTTGAGATATCTCATGAGAAGTGAATAAATCCAAGTTGATAGTAAAGGGCATCGAATTATAATTCAGGATAAAATTTTTAACCTACTTGATTTAATATATGATATTTTTACAAATTTTAAGGGCTTTTTATCTTTGCACAATCATCCATAAAACTTTTTAATCACATTAAAGGTATTGAAATATCTTATTACCAATAATCAAATTCTGAAAAGAATAACTGAAAATGGCAGCAACAGTCTTACATTAAAAGAAGAACAAGATGTTAAATCAATCTTAGAAAATACTAGCACCTATAGCGTGAGTAGTACTAGTGGAAACAATGATGTGAAGAAATCAGTCGTGTTGATGCAAAAGTGAAGACGTCCTGATTTCAACTCATAACCACCCACAAGTAAGCAAAAGGGTATCGGACACTACACTAGGTGTTTGCGTTCAAAATCGTTGACATTATGAAACTTGTTTATGAAATTATTGGTGAAATAGGAAGTCTAAGTTCCTCACCACACTTTCTCAAGTCACTGGAATTCAAAAAGTGCTAACGAGAGATTATCTACAAAAAAATGAAGTCACATTCAACATCAAAATCAGAGGGTTTGCGGTAATCATTATAAGAAACTAAAGCCTTTTCCCAACTGCATATAATGCAAACAAATCTTTTAATGCAAGATGAAATTAAAGGAAGTCACAATGTACAATACAAATGCACTCTTTTTGCAAGAAGTTTCTTCAGTCGCTATGAATATGCTATTCTATTGAGGACAAAGAGATGTGTTGAAGTTGCTAAAGCTATAGAAAGTATTCTGGAGTAAGATTGTTATAGAAAATTCAAACGGATAAAGGTAGTAAATTTGTTAATCTACATGTAGCGAAGGTATTGGTGAAATTTATTAAAATACTTTATCATAGTTATAGTCCTCTAAAGGCTGCATTGGCCGATCGATTGATAAGAACTATGAGAATTTTCATTTTAAGGTATCGTACACTGAAAAATATCGTTCAAATTAATAAAATTACTAATATTTTTTAAAAGGGGACCATTAATAGTCATTTGTGTTGTGCTATCAATAGAAGATTCTCCGTTCGTAAAATGGTGCCTTTTAATTTAAAGCAACAAAAAAAAACTATTTTTTTCATTTTTCTATCCCGGGTACAATTTCAAATCTTAAATTAAAACGTTCGCTAACGATCCTAAGTTTATTGGCACGGTTTAAATCAATTACTTTGCTTATCTTAGGTTTTCATACGGCTCTTTAGCTTTCTCTGAAAAACTTTTTTCCGAAAAAACATTTTTTTAATTATTTTTCATCGGCTGACCCATAACTTAGACAAAAATAAAAAAAAAGAAGTTCAGTCCAATTTTTAATACTAGTTTTTTTTTTCGCTACATCAACAGTGATGACAGTATCAAAAATAATAAAAGGTAGTCATAGAGGTGAGTGACGGATTCCGTGATTTGACCCAAATTTGACAAGGCCAAGAGTTTCTGTCTGAGATCAATTACACAAGGATATACAAGGAAGAATAAAATTAAGTTAAGTAGTCGTGAATAAATGAGGTAAGTGAGGTAATAAGTAAGTAAATCGAAAGTCAGTCAATAGGCAGATGATTTAAATTCATTGCCATAGCTAGAAGAGACAGAAATCATTTTTTTATACAGCAAATCGATTCTTAAATTTTACAATAGATATAAGCACCCAGATGCTCTTCCCCAGTGAAGAATATCCATTGCAAGAAAAATAAAAATAGGTTTGCTATATAACAAGATGCTGCTTAATGGAAAAAAACTGACATTTGTTTATAGGTCTTATAAACACAAAAAACACAATAAAATTTGGAAATGAAATGTAAGGTGTCTTAGATCTAAGTATTTGGGAAAAGCCCGTCATCTGGAAGCATTCGAATAATGAACATCCAAACAAAAAACAAAAAATGAACTTGTGGCGAGCATTAGCAAAAAATTGACAGAAAAATAACAGATACTTCTCCACTTAGAGAGTCAACTGACACTATTGTTAGTAAAGTTTATGGTGAAATTATGCTTGAATTCAGCACTAAGTTTAAGTGGATTGATCAGGCTTTAAAGGGTATACGTAACCAAATCGAGAACTTGGAAGAAAGAACAAACAAAACCGAAACGAAGTTCCATGATGTTGATCAGGAAGCACTGCCTGACAGTTTGGTGTTCCACGGAGTTAAACCACAGTCGGGGGTGGAACTCTGAGCAGCGGTATTACAAAACTTACATAAAAAAATCCTTGCAATGAAATTACTGCATCCCAATTCACTAATATGACCAGTTTTCATCTTACTGTGCCTGATGGAGAATTTTCAAAAAGAGTTGCTCCGATTATTGTGAAATTTTCTAGTAGAGATATTGTGAGAGCTGCATACAAATCTCGGTTAGCCTCGAATAGTATATGTGTTGCAGAATATCTCACGAAAATACGTAGATATGTTCTCAACGCAGCTAAAAATAGGTTTAGCCAGCGAAATGCATGGTCTGACGGTGGTCAAATATTGAAAAAGCCGAGTGATGGGATTGCAATAAAAATAATGCGGTGTCTTGCTGAGTGCGTCTAACATTTATAGTGTTTTGTTTAATGTTGCTTAAATTTTAAGTTATAATTTTTATGTTGCATTTTTTTGTGAAGGTTTGTGCCATGAATGTATTAGGGTTTCCTTTTTTGGTAAGAAATTATCCACCCTTTTTTCTTCTTTTTTACGTAGATAACTTCAGAGACCACACTGCCTTTTTATGACGAAAGTAAAACAGCTAAAAACAGGAATGAAACCTTTTAATTGACAGTGATCAGATATAGAATTTTTTAACTGGATATTTAGAACACATATACAGTGTTTATCATCCACAGTAAAACTAAAAGACATCAAGAAAAACAAACAAAATTTATACATAATAAACTAATTACATATAGTTTATTGCTCTTATTTTTTTCGATGCAACAGTGGAAGGAAATTTCTTTGACCTTTTCTGATTTATATGACATATTACGTGGACAGAGGTCAGAGCTCTTAGGTGAGGTGATATTTACTTTATTTGACCTAAGTAAATTATCATAAATTGAATTCAATACAAATTCACCTGTATCTCTGTTTATGGAATTATTCTTCAATAATTTTTTTTTATTCCTATTGTTTCCCTGAAAATTTGCTTTAAACTTTGGTCCCAAAAAATCAAAGAAACATTTTCAAACAAAATAAAATGATTTGGATAATTATGAATATGTTCCGAAAGAGCCGACATGAAATATTCAGGTTTGGTATCTGTTTTTAAAGACGATGAAATAGAATTATGTTGTTGTAGCAATCGTATTTTAAATTATTGTTAGTACATCCCACATAAGAGCTTTCTACAAGTACATGGGATTTTATAAGCCCACTTTGTTGCTCTACGGAAGTTTGATCCTTTCCCGAAATTTAAAAAACTAGCCAAAGTATTACTACTTCTTAAGCTAGCTTTAAGCTATTATTTTGTAAAACTCTTTTAAGTTTTTCATTCAACCCTGGAACATATGATAGAGAACAAAAAACATCTTACTTTTCTGTTGTTTTCAGAATATTGCTAGAGAGCTCTAGAATTTTTTTCTTTTTTTCGAAAAAGTCTAGTAAATTAACCAGCCAGGAAACTGATTAAAATCTCTATTAACAACAATAATTCCTCCTCAATAAATTTTGGAGAGTAAATTCTAAAAATGCGGTCAGTTAAGGATATGATTAAAACAATTTTTACTTGGCAAGCATGACCGGAGAAAAACGTTAAAAATCTGTTATGTTTAGTAGGTTTTCTTTAAATCTTAAAATCCTGACTATTTTCATTTTTTTAAAGAAGAACATCCAGAAGAGGAAGTTTCTTATCCTCTTCTAATTCTATTGAAAATTTTAAATCACCTCTCCAAAATTAAGATGTTCTAAAAAAACCTTTTGGTTCTTCCTCCCCATAATTCCATACTCAAATTATGTCATCCATATATCTCCCCCCCCAAAATTTTTATTTAAAAAAATATAAATCTAACGCTATAGTTTCAATATTTTCTACAAAATAGTTTGCTAATAGAGGGCTTAAATGGGCCCCCATGGGTAAACAATTTACTTGTTCGAAAAAAAACATCTGAATTGAAAAAAGAGAGCGTGTTGCACAACCTAACTAAATTCATAATTACACCGACTTCCAAAACTGTTTCACCACTAATTAAGTCCAAATTTCTTAATATCCTTCTTTCAAGCGGAATTTCTGCGGCTTTTACATCAATTTTAGTATAGGAATTCCGGCACATTCCATCACTGTAAATTTTCCCCTGAAAAATTCCCTCCACCCAAAAAAACTTTCCTCTCCATGAAAAACTATCCCCGTGGAAAATCCCATCAGCAGATATCCCCCCCCCCTGAAAAAGGTACGCATACTTCCCAATAAAGAATAGCCTGCTATAGATAAGAAAATTTTACATTTTATATTTAAAAAACCTCTCCCTAGGGACTGTGATAGGGTCATGATATCCCCAAATATTATTGGGCTGTTTAACTATGCTGAGCAAAATGGCTATCTCAAAAGTTTGATCAGACCATTTTGAGAAAAAAGGGGTGTGGGAAGAGGCCCAGTTACCCTCTGATTTTTTGGTCACTTGAAACTTTTAGTTTCAACCGCTAGAACTTTTAGCTTTCGTTTGAATGAGCCCTCACACGATATTCTAGGACCACTAGGTTGGTAAAATCAACCCGGGGAAGAAAACAAATAAACAACAAATTAACATGCATCATTGATGGGCTTTTCCGGCATAAAATTCCACATCTTTTCAGATAGGTACTTGAAACTTCTACTTTTGGGGTTTCTGATACACTGAATCTGATGGTGTGATTTTCTTTGAGATTCTATGACTTTTAGGGTTTTTTACGCTTCTTCAAAAATCTGGTAAGTTTTCTCAGGCTCTTAAGCTTTGATGGATAAGATTAAATTTAATGAAATCTATGTATTTAAAATTACCGTAGGACTCCAATTCTCGCTTTCAGTTCGTTACCTTAAATTAATTGATATAATTGTTTTTTCAAATTTTTTTTTCAGGGTGTAGTTACATGTCTTATATTTAAAAAGTTCACTCACGATCTTGTGTTAAATTGCACTGGTTATTCAATTGCCTTGCCAATTTCTTTGTTCCAGTCAAATAATTTCCATTACAACCTACTCCTCCCCTCCCTAGAAAAAGAAATGTGTTAAAGGCAACACATTTTTATTTTATTTTAAACTAACACATTTTAATACTTTATTATTCGAATTATTTTTCATTCATGGACTGATTTTTCCTAATTATTTTAACCTAAAAACAAAATTCATATGAAAACACGAAGTACTGACAAACTCAAAAAGAGCAACAGTAACCCTGATTAAGAGTGTGAGTGCCGTTTCCCCTGTTTTACTCTTTATGTTAAACTTTGAGCTGCATAAAATATAGTATTTGGACTTCTAGTTTCATCAAAATACTTAGAGGCTCTTTTTTACTCTTCAACTTACTTGAGGTTTTCCATTCGAGTTACAGTTTGTTTTTCAGACCTTTAAAACTGAATAGTGCGTGAGATTACTAACTACGATGTGAAAAACATTCTCACTATCCAAAACAAATGAAACAAAACAAATTTGATACTTTTTAAGATCGTAGCTCCTATTTCCAGGGACGGTGATGAAAATACACTAGTATTCCAAGCTGCTGAATAACACCTATATTCCCAAGCTTGCTAAATTTCAACACATTGTCTAGAGAATGCGCGATTGGGCAGGTAGGAGCTTGTTTCCATCACAGTTATCAATATTCTAGGTCTAAGGCTGTTTAAGTAGACCTTATTAAGCAGTCTACCTAAAGTAGGCTATATAAGTACCAGTTCTTTACGTGTTTTTTTTGCTATGCTGACTAGTTTTAATGATAGATGAAAGTAATTTTTTACTGATTTAATCTTTTTAATTCGTTGGAAGAAAACTTGTAAAAAA
Source organism: Artemia franciscana (assembly GCF_032884065.1). Lineage (NCBI taxonomy): Eukaryota > Metazoa > Arthropoda > Branchiopoda > Anostraca > Artemiidae > Artemia > Artemia franciscana. The sequence goes on from NC_088871.1 coordinate 23,474,289, forward strand.
GTCCAAAGTTACCATATATAACATATTTTACAGTCTTCAAATACTCCTTATTTCTTATCGTTTACAAAGAATTGTGCTAGAATTTACGAGTATAAAAGAAAAGTTGATAGTTTTTTTCCTTATTTTGTCAAGCATATAAAACTCAAATCTAAATAGAACCACAAGAGGTACCCAGCTGCAAAATTTGTCACCATTAATTGTTTCAATTTAACGTTCTTCTGTTTAATTAATGGTAGGACCGTACTAAGCTACTAGTATTTATAATCTAAGCTCTAAATCTATTTATTTAAGCTCTGGGATAATTTATTGTGTAAGTAATTAGGCAAAACCAAAACAAGTTTCTTTTTAAATTACGGTTACCCCCTTAAGAGCAACCTAGTGAAGAACGGACCCTAGCCCCATAGTAACTGAAAATTTAAAACGTGTTTTTAAGCAAGAGTTAAGTGAGGAAGAGTCACGACTTTAAGCTGGTTTAGGAATAGTAACAATAGTTTTTATTAAACTAAATGGTATAAGTATATATAAAAAAGCAGATAAGAGAAATTCTTTGGTTGTCATGGATACGACAGATTACGACGCAAAAATTTATGCACATCTAAATGACAAAAATACATATGCAACTATAACCCACTATCATGCTAATTAGTTTGCTAACAAAATCAAAAATGAATTGAAAGATCTAAAACAAAATTGTAAAGTTACTCCAAAATTATATAGCAAATTGTTTTTTTCGGGGCAGCTTTTGTTCAAAATGCTAAGGTCTTTCAAAATTACATAAGCAAGGCATTCTTTTAAGGCCCATCGTAGCTTGTACGAAAGCCCCCGCCTCCAATATCGGAAAATAGTTACGTACAGCCGTCAAACCTTTGCTTTTTTCTCAAAAATCTTACATATGGAATTCGATAGATTTAGTTGAAAAACTCAAAAACGTAAATATCTCAGAAATAACAATTATCACTAGCTTTGACATTGTGCCCATGTATGCAGTTATTGATGTTGCAGTATCTGAAGAAGTATTAGAAAATAAAATAAACGAAAATTATGACTTAATAGAAGTTTCAGCAACAGGATTAGATTGCGACGTCTTATTGACCTCGGTTAAGCTTTGTAGCAGGCACTCAATGTATTTCCGATTCCGTAATTCTTTCCATCAACGAATAAATGGCTTACCCATACACGGCTTTATTTTTGGAACTATGGCTTCATTTCACTTTGGAACTATGGTGAAAATGAGCTTAGGGTTTTTTTTAGATCACCTTAATACATTTGATATGAATTTACAGTTTACCTTAGAAATTGAAATTGCAAATAAAACCTCATTCCTGGATGTGCTAATTATTCGTAGCTTAGATAAACTCAATTTTACTATTTAAAGAAAACCAACACAAAGCAAAAGGTATTTATATTTTAAATTAAACCATCCCCCATAAGTTAAAAGAGCTATCGTAATCTCTCTCGTCAATCGTGCCCTAAATATTTGTTCTAATTCCTACATCACATCAGAAATAGACTAACAGGGACATACTATTTGGAAATGGGCATCCTCTTTGGTCTATTAATAATACAGTTAACCGTAGACTGAAAAGACAATCTCGTAAAATCAACAATATTTTACCGAGTGAGAATCCCGATACGCCCTGAAACCTAATTTACCTCCCATATATTCCAAAAGTCACTTGAAATCTCAAAAAAGTATGCACACAAAATAGTCTGTATGTTGTATTTATCGATAATTTGAAAATCATAAGACTCCTGAATTCTGGTAAAGATGAAACTCCATTTACTCGCCAAAGTGGTGCCTATCAAGCACCATACGAGTGTGGCAAATTCTTCCTAGGGAGAACTCACCTGAATTTCGAGAAACGAGTAAAACAGTATAAAGATCATATCACCAAAGTTTTAAATTCTAATATTGCTTCTGTTTCTTTTGATTTTGCTTAAGCCAGCCATGTGTTTGAAAAGTCTTAGCCGCGGAAAATACTTTTTGAAGAATCTGCCCTTATTAGCAATGACTTAGGCATAAAACAAGTAGTTAGAGAAGCAATTGAAATCAGGCTTAATAATAATATTTTGTTAAATAGGGACTTGGAAGAATATTCACTATATGCTCCATACACAAATTTAATTAAAAATGACCTTACGAAATATTATAAAAAGCCAATAAATATTAACACAGAACCTAAATTATGAGATCAGCAGGCAATAAGCAAGATTGGCGTTAAAAACATGTTATTAAATCTTTCTCGTTCATTTCAATGAATTGCCTCGTTTCATCATAATTTATTTATCATACCTTGTTGAACGTCACTGAGGCAATAATGCTGGGACAGTTTTGAAAAAAAAATTATTTTAGTTTTATTGATTTTACCCTGTTGCAAGCTTTTTCTTCTTATATATTTATGTCTTGTTGAAGACGGCCCTTGGACATAGGGCCATAATGTTCATTCTAATTTGTTTCCCACTGTTTTGCGAAATTTCCTATTGTTTTTTTTTCTTTTTTGTGTTTGTGTAAAAACAAACTTATATGAAAACCAAAAAGAGCCTGAAACCCTCAAAAAGGGCGTAGGATTGAAACAAAATGTACAATTGAGTTCCCATGGCAAAAAAAATCGTTACAGAATTACACTCTTATCCTTAAACAAAAGGAAAACCAAGGCGATTATATTAACTAAGTAGTTGTAAGATGCCAGAAGAAGGCTCATTTGAAAAGAAGATGCCATATAAAGTGCCCTATTTTTAAAAAAAAGAGAACGTGCCAGAACAAAATCACATTTGTGGCCATTTTTTCAAAGAAAAAGAAATCCAAGAAAACAAAAATCCCAAAAAGAACCATATTATTGTGTTGCGAGAGCAGCACTTTGGTTTTGTCCCGTTTTTTTTGTTGTTTTTTTTTTCCTATGCCGCCGATCTCAGCTTATTCCTGGAAACTGGTAAGGGTCAAACCTGTGCGGTTTTTACGGAAAGTGTGGACCTCAGGCCGGATTGATGAATGTGACATTACATTTTGGAAAGCTCCGTAGAACTCTTGCCTGGGACCAAAAAGGATGGTTTTTGCTTGTCCTCGAGCCAGAGCCTATGGTGTGCGAAGTGAAGTGGAGTTATATAGCCTATGTCAGAGAGGAGTATCTGAAGTTGTGCAGCCAAGCTTTCGTTTCATCAAACCATGTTTCTGCTTTCGAGTGGAAAGCTCAGTTCTAGCAGGCAAGCAGGCAGGCACCAGTTTCAAATTGAAGATGGACTAAAATCTATAAGTGTTAAATATATGCGGTAGTTCCCCGGCCCCACAGCCAATATATCTTCTTTGAGTGATAAATAGAAAAATTTACAGAAACAAAAAAGTGCGATTTTCCCAGGGGTCCGAAAGCGCTGCCATCTATTGTTTCTAGCCATTTCTGTTCGTGATTTCAGCTGACTTTACCATTCTTTTTTTTCTACTTGGGATTGCAATAGAGAAATGGTATCAGATATACCTCTTAAACTTTAAAAGTTCTCTCATTGCTCAAGAAATTAGAGCTTATCCTTTGCTCGTTTCTAAGTGGTGGTGTTAGAAAGTTGGCCTCCGGCAAAAAAGTCAACTTTTAAACTAAGACAGATAGAATTTTTTTTTTCAATGACAATCGATAGACCTTGATGAGCTGATCAAAGTATATGTCATCCATTTTTTGTTACAAAAATTCCTTCATGACATACACCAGTTTGAAAGTTTCAAGGGGTTGACAACTTCAGTGGTAAGGTACACACTTGAACCAAAAATAGGCCGATACCAATTGTGAGATATGTAGGGGACTTCCAAGCAACAGTCGATTATTAGCTTATAATCATCTTTGGCAATGAGGGGTTTGCAACTTTTGCTGATTGGTGTACCTATTATCTGTTTCTGGTGTAATTGATGGTAAGAACAACTTGGTTCCCGATTGTAAGACATGTAGGGGAGTTGTAAGCAATAATCGGCTGTTAGGCTACAATGACTTCAGCGACAAGGGGTTTGGAACTTTTGCTAGTTGGTGTACCCATTATTTGTTTCCGGTGAACTTGGATGTATATCCCGGGAGAGGGACTTGTAAGTAAGAATCGGTTGCTAGAGGAGGCTCACGAGGGGCTACAAATTTGTGCAAATTGGTACACATCTATGGAATCAGGGACCCATAAATTTCCTGTAATGACTCGCCATCCAATAATAAGCGATCCTGGATGGCGAGTCATTACAGGAAATTTATGGGTCCCTGATGGTATTTTGATCCTGAAAAGTTACAGATAGCTTTATAATACCAACTAGATTACATAAGATAATGTTCCAAGTTTCCATCCGTCACGATGTCTACGATTGAAAAGGATAAAGTTCAACCGGCTGCAAAGTGACATTTAGGGGCCTAGTAAGTAATAATCGGCTGTTAGGTTACAATCATTTTCAGAGATGAGGAGTTTGCAACTTTTGCTTGTTGGTCTACCCATTATTTGTTTCCGGTTGAACTTGATGTCTATCTCGGGAGACGGACTTATAAGTAAAAATCGGTTCACTTTAGGCTAGAAATTTTTCCAAATTGGTGCACATTGTATTCGATCCCTGTAAATCTGTCGGTAAGAAAGTTCATATCGATGGTCTATCAATCACTGTAACCTAGAATTAAGATGTTACGCAACGGGTACAAACGATAATACAAAACAACGAGGTAGTTTCGTAATAATTAATAGAATGTCATCTATGGTATTTTGATCCTGAAAAGCTCCGGATAGTTTTATAATTAATACCAACTAGATTATACAAGATATTGTTCCTAGTTTTCATCCGTTACGATGTCTACGATTGAAAAAGATAATGTTCAACTGGCTGCAAAGTCAATTTAGTCCTTTCTTTCAATATTCTTTTGTTGTTGTTTTTTCAACGCTGGGGTGTGATCATGTGATTACTGATTGCGTTCTTCTTTGAACATACTGTTTTAAAAGCTTCGATAGGCTGACAACTTCCGCATTTAACCGATAGCGAAGAAACAAGTACAAACAATAATGTAAAACAGTGAGGTAGTTTCGTAATAATTAATAGAGTATCATCTATGGTATTTTGATCCTCAAAAGTTACGGATAGCAAGACAGATAGAATTTTTTTTCACTGGCAATCGATAGACCTTGATGAGCTGATTAAAGTATATGTCATCCATTTTTTGGTACAAAAATTCCTTCATGAGATACACCAGTTTGAAAGTTTCAAGGGGTTGACAACTTCAGTGGTAAGGTACACACTTAAACCAAAAATAGGCTGATACTAATTGTGAGATATGTAGGGAACTTCCAAGCAACAGTCGACTATTAGCTGATAATCATCTTTGGCAATGAGGGGTTTGCAACTTTTTCTGATTGGCGTACCTATTATCTGTTTCTGGTGTATTTAATGGTAAGAACAACTTGGTTCCCGATTGTGAGACATGTAGGGGTGTTGTAAGTAATAATCAGCTGTTACGCTACAATGATCTTCAGTGACGAGGGGTTTTGCAACTTTTGCTAGTTGGTGTACCCATTATTTGTTTCCGGTAAACTTGATGTTCGTTTCATCAAACCATGTTTCTGCTTTCGAGTTGAAAGCTCCGTTCTAGCAGGCAAGCAGGCAGGCACCAGTTTCAAATTGAAGATGGACTAAAATCTATAAGTGTTAAATATATGCGACAGTTACCCTGCCCTACAGCCAATATATCTTTTTTGAGTGATAAATAGAAAAATTTAGAGAAGCAAAAAAGCGGCATTTTCCCACGGGTCCGAAAGTGCTGCCGTGATTTCGGCTGAGTTTATCATTCGGTTTTTCGCACTTGGGATTGCGGTAGAGACATGGTATCAGATGTGCCTCTTAAACTTTAAAAGTTCTCTCATTGCTAAGGAAATTAGAGTTTATCCTTTGCTCCTTTCTAAGTGATGACGTTAGAAAGTTGGCCTACGGCAAAAAAGTCAACTTTTGAACTAAGACAGATAGATTTTTTCTTTTGACGGCAGTCGATAGCTTTTGATGAGCTGATTAAAGTATATGTCATCCATTATTTTGTACAAAAATTCCTTCATGAGATATAGCAGTTTGAAAATTTAAAGGGGTTGACAACTTCAGTAGTAAGGTACACACTGAAACCAAAAATAGGCCGATACCAATTGTGAGACATATAGGAGAGTTGTAAGCAACAGTCGGCTGTTAGCTGACAATCATCCTCGGCAATGAGGGGTTCGCAACTCTTACTAGTTGGTGTACCTATTTTTTGTTTCCGTTGTATTTGATGGTAAGACCAATTTGGTTCTAGTGGTAAGACATGTAGGGGACTTGTAAGTAATAATCGGCTGTAAGGCTACAATCATCTTTAGCAATGAGGAGTTTGCAACTTTTGCGAGTTGGTGTACCTAGTATGTATTTTAGCATCCTTACAGATTAACAACTTCAGCGTTTAGTCGCAGCGAGGAAACAAAACCAAAGTGTTGCTCTCGCAACACTTTACTCGGCGAAGCCGAGCAAAGGTTGCCGCAACACCTCACGTTGCCCATGCAACGTAGATCTAGTTTATCTTCATATGCGTTTGCTTTGGGTTTCATTTATTCTTTGACAGCAATTTTGGTCGTTTTAAGTTTGAATTATTATACGGCTTTATTTCTGCTGGTCTCAAGTTTTAATTAAGTTTTTTATGCTGCTTTGAAAAAAATTTTTGGGAAAATTTATTTTTATTCATTTTTGTTTATTTTTATTGTCAATTTCTTTTTTGGTTAATATGACCTTACAAGTACTTCTCCTTCTTTTTAAAATTTCTAAAATAGAACCAAGATACCATATCATAATTCAAGTTCTTAAATTACATAAGGTGATCTGAGCGTTGTTTCTAATCGCGATGAATTTTTTTTTTTATAAATTTCACTCAATTTGAAGCTCATGTTTGGAACAGACATTAATCTAAGAATTTCATTCAACTGTAATTTATAGATAATGTGCGAAAAAAACTCCTAGGAGAATTTTCAAAATATTACTCAAGAATGAAAATAGAATAGAAGAACGAATATACAACAGAGACATTACTCACTCATCTTTCATTTATGACTCTTTAAACTCTTCTATATTTAATATTTAAGTGAGTGTTAAGAAAGTACGGGGTAGAAAAGAGCCAGGATGCACTAGTCATTTTTTGGTCGAGTTCAACGTCCCTCGTAATGTCCCTCAAACTTAATATCTTACCCGTTTTTATGGCACTTGGTATTAACCAAGGGACATATAGTAATTGCGAATTCTGTCGGTCTGTCTATCGGTCCCGGTTTTGCTACTTTAGGCACTTCCAGGTAAGCTAGGACGATGAAATTTTGCAGGCACATCTGGGACCAGACCATATTAAACTAAAAATAGTCATTTTTCCGATTTGACCATCTGGGGGGAGAATGGGGGCCCTTTAATTCGGAAAAATAAAAAAAAATGAGGTATTTTTAACTTACGAACGATTGATCAGATCTTAATGAAATTTGATGTTTGGAAAGATACGATATCTTTTGGTGATCGTTTGGTGATCGGTGGGCTCTTTGGTGATGTTTGGGGGGGAAATTTGGAAAAATTAGGTATTTGTAACTTACGAAAGGGTGGCCAGATATTAATTAAATTTGATATTTAGAAGGATGTTGTGCTTTAAAGCTTTAATTTGAAATTCCAGCCAGATCCTGTGACATTGGGGGGAGTTGGAGGGAGAAACTAAAATTCATGGAAGACGTCAAAATTGGGGTATTTTTATCTTACGAAAACGTGATCGGATCTTAATGAAATTTGACATTTAGAAGGAATTCATGTCTCAAAGCTCTTATTTCAAATCCCGACCAGATCTTTTGACATTGGGGAAGTTGGAGGGGGAAATCTTGGAAAACACTTGGAGTGGAGGAACCGGGATGAAGCTTGGTGTATAGAATGAGTAAATGTCCTTGATACGCGATTGACATAACCGTGCTGGATTCGCTCTCTTTGGGGGAGTTGGGGGAGGGGTTCAGTGATTTGGCGAGTTTGGTGCTTCTGGACGAGCTAGAACGATGAAAATCTGTAGTCATGTCAGGGAGCTGCACAAATTGACTTGATAAATTCGTTTTTCCCAGATTCTACCATCTGGGGGGCTAAAGGGAGAGGAAAAATTAGAAAAAATGAGGTATTTATAACTTGCGAGTGGGTGATCGGATCTTGATGAATTTGGATATTTAGAAGGATATCGTAACTCAGAGCTCTTATTTTCAATCCTGACCGGCATTAAGCCTCTGATTTTCCTTTTAAATCAATATATGTATTCTTAGAATTTTGTTAGAGCTCATACCATATGAGCTCTTGGCTCTTCTTGCCTCGTCACAAGTGCCAATGAGCTCTTAACTCTTGTTTAAATATATATCAAACACCCTTTTAGTAGCTTCTATTAGAATAACGTCGAATAATTTATTTCAACATTCCCCCAACATGCTCTAGAAGTCTCAACTAAATGCCGATAGCCATTAGAGCTTTCGACTAAATTGAAAACCCCCATCAGCATTCTCAGCAAGTTTGAACTTGACCCTTGACTATTCCTGGGATATTGTACACACAACCCAACCTTGATTTCCAACTCGTTTTTGAAATATATTGTTCATGCCATTTTTTAACCTGGATGTTTGTGGTGCCTTTTGATCTCCATCAATATTCCTTTGAAGTTTCAACTAAATTCAAATTTCTATTGCTGAGATAGTGCATACACGTTCTATGACAACAAGGTTGGACATACTGTCTTTTGACTAAGTTCAACATCACAATCAACAGACCCTAAAATTTTCAATTTAATTGCCCTATCCATTCATGAGACATTGCAGATTAATTTTTTTGACAGCCTGGAAATGTTATGTCAATTCAATAACCAGGATGCCTTTGTGCCTTTTTGATTTACTTTAATAGTTCTATCAAACAGTTGGTACAACAACAAAAGAGAGAATAATGAGGACTTTTTTTCCCAAGACAGTGAACCAACAAAACCTATTTGAATATTTCGGCCCTACATCTAAGGGCCGTCTTCAGCAAAGAAAAAATAAAAAACAATAAAACACTTACAATAAAAGTTCTCAGTTAAAAATCCATTTGTTTTTATTTTAAAATAGCCTTGGCATCATTACTTCTTAACAAAAAGTTCAGCCAAGACTGTCTGATAAAAGCTAACATTTTGCAAGATAAAAAGGTTCATTCATTTCACTAACTGTATTTATTAAAAATTGGAATGATTTCTTATTGCGATATTTGCCTTCTCTGCAGCTAATCTGATAGTTCTTTTGATATTGGGCTTGTTTTTGTTCGTTCCTATTTTTGTTTTATTTTGAATTAGATTAGTTTCTATAATTAATTTTGTGTACATAGGGTTGAGTGTGTATTCACCCAAGTTTCTATTTAGGGATGTGTTATTATTTAAGTTTCGTTTGATTTCGATTGCCTCACGGACAGTTTGTTTGATTTCTAGGTCATTGCTAATTAGAATTGTTTCGTCAAATAGAACATAATGGTCTGGATTTTCAAAAATATGATTACTTAAAGCTAAATCGAAAGATATGGAGTTATTTTTAGATTTTAATGCTTTTTCAATACTTTCTTTGTGTTGCTGCAATCTTGTTCCTAAATTTTGGTGGGTTCGACCAATGTAATAATTTCCACAAATACATGGTATTTGATACACCCCTCGTAGACGAGTATTTGGGGTTTTATCCTAAAGTTAAGAGAAAGAGTCAAACTTTAGCGTAAAGAGCGAGGCGTTGAGGAGGAAAAGCCCCCTATCATATACGGAGTAATTTCTGTTCGTTTTAAGTTTTAATGTTGCTCCTTATTTTCATTTTAAAAACAAACTTGTTTTTTTTTATTTAATTTGTATTAGGAGTAGATGTACTTCAACATCTATAGCTGTATAGCGCTCGTTACGCTAAAGTTTCTTACTGTTTTAAAAATAAAGTTAAGAGAAAGAGTCAAACTTTAGCGTAAAGAGCGAGGCGTTGAGGAGGAAAAGCCCCCTATCATATACGGAGTAATTTCGTTTCATTTTAAGTTTTAATGTTGCTCCTTATTTTCATTTTTTTTTAAACTTGTTTTTTTATTTAATTTGTATTAGGAGTAGATGTACTTCAACATCTATAGCTGTAGCAGTAGATGTAGCAGCAGTATTGGCAGTAGCAGTTACTTTTGCCGTATCTTTAGCAGTATTAGTAATGATAGCCCTAGTCACTAGCAGTGCCAGATGCAGTCGTAAGTAGTCCGATGTAATCACAGTCACAGATGTAAGTTTTCGCAGTAATATTTGTAAGTGGTTGCAGTCTGACAGTTTTTAACAAAATGACTATATCAATTTTTGATGTTATGTTCCTGGTAATTAGAGGATCGGTAGGGAAAAATGGATTGGAGGGTGACTGATCACCTTCCCATTAACTTAGAATCTCAAAAAAAGCACTAGATGTTAAAATTTTGGATTCCAATCACCCATTTCCGTCTCAAAGTAATGCAGATATGGTGTTTTGAGAGTCTGGATGCAAATCCAACCCATAGATGCTATTGATTCGGCTCAACACTCTCCCTTGAATTATAACTTAGTTTCCATTTATCTCGTATAATATCCCTGAAGGAATCAACTTAATATTCTAAGCCAACCTTAAGGTCAATCTCCGAGGTTTGAAGCCAATGCTATTTTCCTATAGCAGTGAAATGCGTATTAACAACAGAAACGAGCAGATTCTTTGATGAAGAAATTCCTGAGGCTTCATTGAAAGCTTTAACATGAATAGGCCGAACAAATTTGCATTTTTTTTCTTTAGAGCTTCATAAAAAATTAATTAGTGGGGACACCTCTAATTTTTAAAAGTAGTAGTAAAATTACTTTTAGAGGACGTAGAGAATTGTAAAGTAGCCTCTCCATTTGCCACGAGATTTCAAAATTTTTGTTTTTTTATTATCATCAGTTTCCTTTAAAATTTGCCATTTAAGATATTCTTCCTTTACTATTTAAAAGGGTTGCACTAATCATACAGCCTTGATTTTTATGTCGTTTTGTAGATCTTATACCGATAAAACAAACAGTTCGTGGTAACGAACTGTAGTAAGGAGCGACCCGGCTCAATAGTAACCAAAACTCTAAAAAATTGAATTTTGATATCAATAGCTACATCAAAAGAATCGCATTTTAATGCTGATTTTAAACATATAAGTTTCATCAAGTTTAGTCTTACCCATCAAAAGTTACGAGCCTGAGAAAATTTGCCCTATTTAGGAAAATAGGGGGAAACACCCCCTAAAAGTCGTAGGATCTTAGCGAAAATGACACCATCAGATTCAGCGTATCAGAGAACCCTAATGTAGAAGTTTCAAGCTCCTATCTACAAAAATGTGGAATTTTGTATTTTTTGCCAGAAGACAAATCACGGGTGCGTGTTTATTTGTTTTTTTTTTTTTTTTTCTTTTCCCCAGGGGTCATCGTATCGACCAAGTGGTCCTAGAATGTCGCAAGAGGGCTCATTCTAACGTAAGTGAAAAGTTCTAGTGCCCTTTTTAAGTGACCAAAAAAATTGGAGGGCATCTAGGCCCCCTCCCACGCTCATTTTTTTCCCAAAGTCAACGGATCAAAATTTTGAGATAGCCATTTTGTTCAGCATAGTTGAAAACCATAATAACTATGTCTTTGGGGATGACTTACTCCCCAACAATCCCTGGGGGAGGGGCTGCAAGTTACAAACTTTGACCAGTGTTTACACATAGTAATGGTTATTGGGAAGTGTAGAGACGTTTTCAGGGGATTTTATTTTGTTTGGGGGTGGGGCTGAGGAGAGGGGGCTATGTTGGAGGATCTTTCCTTGGATGAATCTGTCATGGGGGAAGAAAAATTCAATGAAAAGGGCGCAGGATTCTCTAGCATTACTATAAGAAAACAATGAAAAATAAACATGAAAACGTTTTTTCAAATGAAAGGAAGAAGCAGCATTGAAACTTAAAACGAACAGAGATTATTACGCATATGAGGGGTTCTAAAAATACTTTAGCATAAAGAGCGAGGTATTTAGGAGGAGATAAATACCTCGCTCTTTATGCTAAAGTATTTTTAGTAATTTCAACTATTTATTCTACGGCCTTTCTGATTCAGGGGTCATTCTTAAAGAATTGGGACAAAACTTACGATTTAGTGTAAAGAACGAGGTATTAACGAGGGTACAAACCCCCTCATATACATAATAATAATTAAAGAATATAAAAGTGTGTTACGTAAGTTAATTCTAAAGTTACGTATATTTTTTGCTAATAAAAAAATTCGTTAAAATTAAAATTAATAGTTGCCTTTTTATGTAACCGAAAAATTGCATGGCAACTAGGCCTCCTTCCCCATCCCATATTTCTCAAAATCGTATGATCAAAACTAAGAGAAAGCCATTTAGCCAAAAAAGGAATTAATATGCAAATTTCATTTGAATAGTTTACGTGTGGAGAGTCAAAATCAAACATGCATTAATTCAAAAACGTTCAGAAATTACATAAAAAAAAACTAGTTTTTTTAACTGAAAGTAAGGAGCGACATTAAAACTTAAAACGAACAGAAATTACTCCGTATATGAAATAGATTGTTCCCTCCGCAATCCCTCGCTCTTTACGCTAAAGTTTGACTCTTTGCCACAATTCTGCTTTTTAAAACAATTAAAAGCTTTAGCGTAAAGAGCGAGGGATTGCGGAGGGAACAATCTATTTCATATACGGAGTAATTTCTGTTCGTTTTAAGTTTTAATGTCGCTCCTTACTTTCAGTTAAAAAAACTAGTTTTTTTTTTATGTAATAATCCCAAAGACTCTCAAGTTTGTAGTTATGTGGGATGATTTTTAGCAATAATTTTTAGTATTTTAGATTTCCTCCTTTCTCATTGGCTTAACCACTTCTTGAGGAGTTTGCCAGAATATCATTAAGAATGTTGACATCTCATTAGCATTAGGACCAGATTTATAAGGAAGTTGAAAACATGTATAATTGGTAACAACACCTTGAGGCAATATCATTTTTAACACTTCATACGAATTGCCATTTTTAGGTTACAAAGCTGGTACAAAACAGATAACATTATTGGCCTTTAAAAGTAAAGAAACACCGATTGTAGGCCTATAAAATGTATGAACATTATTTTTAAAAAGAACATTATTCTTAAAAACACATCATTTTAAATATTATCAGTCTTTAAAAGTAAAGAAACACCGATTATAAACCTATAAAATGTATGAACCTTATTTTTAAAAAGAAAATTATCTTTAAAAACACATCATTTTAAACATTATTGGCCTTTAAAAGTAAAGAAACACCGATTGTAGACCTATAAAATGTATGAATGTTACTTTTAAAAAGAAAATTATTCTTAAAAACACATTATTTTAAACATTATTGGCCTTTAAAAGTAAAGAAACACTGATTGTACACCTATAAAATGTATGAACATTATTTTTAAAAAGAACAATAACCTTAAAGACACATTATTTTAAACATTTTTGGCCTTTAAATGTAAAGAAACACTGATGGTAGGCCTATAAAATGTATGAACCTTATTTTAAAAAAGAATATTATTCTTAAAAAGAATATTATTCTTAAAAACACATTATTTTAAACATTATTGGCCTTTAAAAGTAAAGAAACATCTATCATAGGCCTATAAAATGTATGAATATTATTTTTAAAAAGAACGTTATTCTCTAAAACACATTATTTTAAACATTATTGGCTCTTAAAAGTAAAGAAACGCCGATTGTAGGCCTATAAAACATACGAACATTATTTTATTTTTTTTTAATCTAAAGTTGTAGAATATTTGTCCATTTTAGTTCCACGGGATCTCATTTCATTCCTAATAGTGCCCGTATCTTAGAATATTTTGGTTTTTCCCCATCATCTCATACAGTTGATGATTTATAGGCTCGTTCATAAATGATTGATTACCCCGGTTTGGAACCGGGGTAATCATATACTTTGCTTTACGGAGTAATGTTTATACTATTAAATTAATGTCATTTAAAGTAATATGTTCGTGAAGGTACATAATAAACATTGGGCACCCTTGCCCTGGGATCATAAATGCAGGTAAGGGAGGAAGGAAACCCCTAGGGGTATTTAATAAATTTTTGAAACTACTTATATTTATATACTATTCATCAAAAACAAGAGCTAAGAGCTCATATCGCACTTGTGACGAGGTCAAGATGAGCCAAGAGCTAATATGATATGACCTGTAGTAACATTCTAAGAATCAATAGATTGCTTTAAAAAGAAAATCAGAGGCTTAATGCCAGTCGGGATTTAAAATAAGAGCTCTGAGTCACGAGGTCCTTCTAAATATCAAAATTCATTAAGATCTGATCACCCACTCGTAAGTTAAAAATACATCAATTTTTCTAATTTTTCCTTTCCCTTCATCCCCCCAGATATTCGAATCGAGGAAAAGAATTGTAACGAGTCAATTAGTGCAGCTCCTTGACATGCCTACCAATTTTCATCGTCCTAGCACGTCCAGAAGCACTAAACTCACCAAAGCACTGAACCACACCACCTAACTCCCTCAAAGAAAGTGGATCCAGTCCGGTTACGTCAATTACGTATCTACTGCGTTTATAAGCGTTTTCCAATATTTCCAGTTTCCCCCTCCAACTCCCCCCCCCCAATGTCAACAGATCTGGTCGGGATTTGAAAGAAGAACTCTGAGACAAGAGTTTCTCCTAATTATCAAATTTTATTAAGATCCGGTCACCCATTCTTAAGTTAAAAACACCTCAATTTTTCTAATTTTTCCAAATTAACAACTTCCAGCACACCCAAAGAGAACGGATCCGTACCAATAATGTCAATCTCGTATCTATAGCTTGTTCTTATTCTTCCCATCAAGTTTCATCTGGATCTCTCCACTTTAAGCGTTTTCCAAGATTTCCGGTTTCCAAGGTTTCTGTTTTTCCCTCCAGCCCTCTATGTCCTTGGATCCAATTCTAATTGAAAATGGATTATCTGAGACATAAAATTCTTCTGCACATTAAGTTTCCTTAAGATCCGATCACCCATTCGTAAGATACCTTGATTTTCACGTTTTCCAAGAATTCCAGTTTCCCCCCCCCCAGCTCCCTTCAATGTCATTGGATCTGGTCGGGATTTAAAATGAGAGTTTTAAAGCACAAGATCCTTCTAGATATAAAATTTTATTAAGATCTGAACACCCGTTCGCAAGTTACAAATACCTCATTTTTTTCTAATTATACCGAATTACCCCCCCCCCTCCCAACTCCACCAAAGAGAGTGGATCCAAGCCGGTTATGTCAGTCATCAGTCACCTATCTTGGACTCCGCTTTAAGCGTTTTCCGATATTTCCTGCCCCCCCCCCAAATGACACTGGATCTGGTAGGGATTTAAAATTAGAGATCTGGGTTTCGAGATCCTTCTAAATATGAAATTTCATTAAGGTACGATCACTTTTTCATAAGTTAAAATACCTATTTTGTCTATTTCTTAGAATTAACCCCCCCCCCCAACTCCCCCAAAGAGAGCAGATCCGTTCCGGCTATGTCAGTCCCGTTTCTAGGACTTGTACTTATTTTTACCACCAAGTTTCATCCCGACCCCTATACTCCAAGTGTTTTCCAAGATTTTAGGTCTCCCTCCAACTTGCTCTTCACCGGATCCGGTCGAGATTCAAAATAAGAGCTCCAAGACATGATAATTATAGACATGATTAATTATATCAAATAAATTAAAAAGACAAAACTCTCGTTTTTAAAATTTTTGAAACTGGATCAAGTGGAATGACTGCTAAGAAAGTTGCTGTTGTAACTGGTTCAAATAAAGGAATTGGCTTTGCCATTGTCAAAGGACTTTGTCAGAAGTTTGATGGTGATGTCTTCCTTACATCACGAGATGATAACAGAGGACAAGCTGCCATTAATCAGCTAAAAAAGGAAGGATTTAACCCGAAGTTTCATCAACTGGACATAGACCATAAAGGGAGCGTTGAAGTTTTAAGGGATTTTCTACAAAAACATTATGGTGGACTGGACTGCCTCGTCAATAACGCAGCTATTGCGTATAAGAACGCGGCCACTGAACCATTTGGCGAGCAAGCAGAGAACACAATTAAGACAAACTATTTCAGCACTTTGAATTTGTGCAATATTTTATTTCCAATTTTGCGGCCACATGCTCAGGTTGTCAATGTTAGCAGCTCTGCAGGGTTTCTGTGTAAAATTCCCAGTGATGAGCTTAGGAAAAAACTCTCCGCTCCAGATGTGACAGTTGAAGAAATTAGCCAGCTTTTGAAGGAGTTTGTTGAATCTGCAAAAGCTGGATATCATTCAGAGAAGGGATGGCCAAACAGTACCTATGTAGTGTCCAAGGTTGGTTTAAGTGCCTTGACAAGAGTCCAGCATAGGATGTTCCAGCAAGACCCACGCGAGGACATTGTCGTCAACCATGTCCATCCAGGTTACGTCAACACAGATATGACTAGCCACAAAGGAGTTCTGAAACCTGAAGAAGGCGCTCAAGCACCTAGCTGGCTCGCATTACTGCCTGAGAATGTGGAAAAACCTAAAGGAGACTACGTATGGCATGATTGCCAAATTTTCGACTGGTTGAATGGGCCTATTCCTGGCGCACATTAAGTAGCCACAAACTACAGTTGATGTTTCTGTTTTCGTGTTTGTGGTTCGTTTTTTGTTTTGAGAAAATATTGAATAATATGCAGCATTCGTACCAAAAAAAATATATAAAAAAATAAAATAAAAAAAAAATTAAAAAAAAAAATAAAAAAAAAAGTGCCGAAGACAATATTAACGAATTGTTAAAGGTACTTGAACTTTGTGAGCAACGTAACGTTGAGCTGCCAGTCTTTGTGATAGTTGAACCTGACGAAGTCCCTATCTGTCCTGGTGAGATAGCTGGGGTAATCACCAGAAAAGTTATAGAAGTTTGTAATAAGCTAGACAATTTCATGAATAAGGACCCTCCCGCCCCCTCGATTGTTCCTACAGTTACTGAAACAATGCCCTCATATGCAGTGGTACTCAAGAATTTGCCCTCTGACCTCACGAAGTCCGATTTGAAGAAAGACTTTTTACGAAAAATGTGTGGCAGAGAGTGCTCTAAAGTTGTCGAAGTTCAGCCCAGAAAAGATAATTGGCGAGTTGTTACAGCTAGCAAGGCTGATGCAGAAACTCTTGTGGGGGTCTTTCAGATCGGTGATAAATCCCTTTCTGCAACAATCAGTAGCCCCTCTCGCCTCGGTATTGCTCGATTTGTTCCTAGCAATATAAATGACGATGAAATTTGCGCACTGATTCCTAAATGTGTCAGTTCAAGACAGATTGGCAACACCCGCTCGTTTCGATTGAAATTTAAAACTAAAGTTGATCTTATGAATGCCATAAAAAATCCCCCAGTCATAGATTATGAGAAGATCAAAGTGGCTGAGTATCTCTCCCTCCCGGTAAGATGTTTCAAGTGTCAAGCTTACGGGCATATATCCAGTAGCTGCAAAAATGAAGCTATTTGCGCAGTCTGCGGTGACCATGGTCATTCAAGCTCCAAAACATCTCCTTGTCAAAGGCCCAAGAAGTGTGCATTGTGCAAATCACAGGATCATCCCTGTTACAGCTTCAAATGTCCAGTCGCCCAAGGACTTTTAAGTAAAGTTAAGTCAGCATAATGGCTCGAGCCTTAAGTCTCTTATCATGGAATATCAATGGCAAAGTGGTTGACAAAGGCCTAGTCCTCTCTGAACTTTTAAGTACAAATGAAATAATTTTTCTGCAAGAAAATTTTTTGGTCTCATGAAAGGAAAAATTTACTCAGCATTTCACAGAATTCTTATCTCTTATTTCACCCAGCGAAAATGAATAAGAGCCGTGGCCGACCTTCAGGCGGATTACCTATTATTTCACAATTTCCCGTCAATCTCCTTGAGTCGAATGACCATTTCATTGCTGCCGAATTTTCGGACCTAATCTGTATAAACATTTACCTGCCAACTAATTACTGCTCTTCGCAATCGAGAATAAATTCAAAAATGCTTGCAAAAAGCTAGTGAGTTTTGTGAAGGGAGTTTCAAAGCGTCCAAATGCTCGAGTTTTGATTGCAGGAGACTTTAATTGTGACTTAACAGACAGTTCATCGCCAAGAATCCAACTCCTTCTGAATTCCCTCTCCCCTTCCTACTCAGTTGCTGACAAAACAGAAACTTTCACGTTTATTGGTGTCCTGTCAGCAACTTCTAACCTTGATTATTTTATTGCATCTTTCCCCTGTGAAACTGTCGAGGTAATTTGTGATGGCTTTTATTCGGATCACCTTCCAATAAAGTTGAAAATAAATGCTTCATTTCATGCCCCTAAACAGCCAGATAAAAAGTGGTTTTATATAAAAGACTGGAAAGAAGTTAACCGCGAGATGTTTCGTTTTGAATGTGACAGAATATTAAATAAAATAAAGGCGCCCTTTCATTTGTTGTGCACGCACTCTGGCCTTAGTGAAAAAGAAATAGCCATCGGACTTACCACCTATCTAGCTGAAATTAACCATGCATTAAAGTGTGCTGAAGCTTCAGCTGTCCCGTGCAAGCGTATTAGGAAAGGCTCTCAAGTTCAGGGTTGGTCAAAAAACCCTTCCCTTATTTCTGCGTGCGAATCTTCTAAAATTTGGCTGAATATTTGGAGGGATTGCGGCAGGCCTAAGTCTGGGACTATAAATGGTCTGCGGCTACGTTCTAAACGTTTTTTTGCTAAAGTGTTAAGAAAACATAAGGTTGATCTTATTGAGAAAAACGCTCATAAAATTGCAGAGAACCCTACGAAGCTCTGGAAAAAATTTAAACGCCCTTGTGAACACATTAGTGCAAATAATATTCCTGAGCCTGAGTGGATCAATTATTATAAGTATGAGTTTTCTTCTCCCGATCCTGCTCTTGAGTCAAAATTTGACAAAGAATTAAGTGCTTGTCTGAAGAAACACAAACCTTCGACATTTATAATTAAGCCAAGTGATATATCGTTTTATTGTCAAAAACTAAAGAAAAGAAATTCCGCAGTTGATGGAATTGCTGCCAGACATTTTGATTATGCAAGTGCTCTTCTTTTAAATCATTTATCTCTACTTTTTCAAATGTCTATTGAAAACAGAGTTGTTCCTTATCAATTTACAGTTGGTCAAATAACCCCTATCCCGAAAAAAGGCAAAAAGGATTTTGCTTCGTGTGATTCGTTCCGACCTATAACAGTTTCTTGTACTATTTTTAAATTGTTTGAGTCAGTTATTTTGGATGAAATTGTTTCTAAATGTTATGTCCCACCCCACCAGTTTGGTTACCAAAAAGGTATTAGCCGGGAGCATGCCCTTTTTGCTTTAATGAATGTTCTTGCTGATGCAGAAAGAAGTAGATCCCATATTATCCTTTGTGCTTTAGATGTTGCTCGTGCTTTCGACTCTTGCATTTTTTCCCAAGTTTTATTTGAAGCGTATAAAAGAGGGGTAAATTTGTGTATAGTGAAGTGCCTTCTGTATATGTACCATCACATTAAGGCGAAGTTAAAGAGGGATCTTCCCTTTTTGATATTTTGAAAGGAGTCTGTCAAGGTGGCCTTACCTCACCTTCTTTATTTAATAACTCTGTTTTAAATGCCCAAAATTCTGTTAATTTTAGTTGTATTCACCGTGGATTTAACTTGTCTTTAATAACTTTTGCAGATGACGTTTTGAATCTAAGCCGTACTTTTAGTGGATGTGAAAACGCGTTTAATCAGCTTTATAATGAATATAAAAATATTGGGCTTTCTTTCAATGTTGATAAAACTGCTGTTGTAGCTTTCAATTTTAAAGAGACAAATGGCCCTATTTTTTTATCTTTAGCTAATGTTCATGTCCCCCTTTCTCAAAAATTAGTTTACCTTGGAATGCCTATTGGAAAAAATATGAAAGAAACTGTGAATTATCCCTTGAAATTTTGAAGAAAAAACTGAGAATTGCTTATGCTTCAATTGCATCTAATATTAAATATATTGATAAATTAAATCTTGCAAAAATTTATAATAGCCTAGTTGTACCTCATCTCCTTTCTCTTTGTCCGGTTTGGCAGTTTTTTAGTGAACCTCAGAAACTATCTGTTCGTAGAGTATATTTTTGTTATGCTAAATTCCTTCTCAGTTACCCTCCTTGGACTAGAAATAGTTACTTAGTGAACAAATTCCGCCTAGTTTCTCCTACATCTATTATTGATAAAAGGCTTCATGATTTTCGTTCTTCTATGTCAATAGCGTCTCACCCATGGTCAGCATTGCTTATTTAATTGTTTGATTGTGTTGATTTGTATTTATTTGTATCCTTTTTTTTCTCTTATTACTCCATCTTCAGGGCGTTCCGCCCTCTTTTTGTAGATGGGTTATAAATAAATTGATTGATTGATTGATATCCTTCCAAATATCAAATTTCAATAAAATCCAATCTCTCCGGTTACGTCAATCACGTATCCGCGATATTTGCTCATTCTACCCACCATGTTTCATCCCGATCTCTTTACTCTAACCATTTTCCAAGATTTTTGGTTTCCCCCTCCACCTCTGCCTACTGTCACCGGATATAGTTGGGATTTGTAATAAGAGTGCTGAAGCAAAAGACCCTTCTAAATATCAAGTTTCATTAAGATCTGATTACCCGTCCATAAATTACAAATACCTCATTTTTTAATTTTTCCGAATTACCCCCCCCCCCCAACTCTCCGAAAGAGTGCGGATCTGGTCCAGTTATGTCAGTCACGTATCTTGGATGTGTGCTTATTCTTGCCACCAAATTTCATCCTGACCTCTCCACTCTGAGCGTTTTCCAAGATTTCTGATACCCCCCCCCCACAACTCTCCCCAATGAAAGTGGATTCAGCCAGATCTAAAATAAAAGATCTAAGTTGCAAGATCCTTCTAAATATGAGATTTTATTAAGATTTGATCACTCCTTCATAACTTAAAAACACCTCATTATTTCGAATTAATCGTCCCTCAACTCATCCCCCCCCCCACAGACGGTCGAATCGGATAAATGACTATTTCTAATTTAATCTTGTCTGGTACTGATTTTTGTCATTTTTCAGAACTAACCCTCCCCCTAACTTCTCCAAAGAGAGCGGACCTGTTCCGAATATGTCAATCACGTATCTAGGATTTGTGCTCATTTTTACCACCAAGTTTCATCCCGGTCTTTTTTTCGAATTAACCTTTTCCCCACTCCCCCCAGAAGATCGAATTGGGGAAAGGACTATTTCTAATTTAATCTAGTCTGGTTCCTGATAAGCCTGCCAAATTTCGTCGTCCTAGCTTATCTGGAAGTGCCTAAACTAGTAAAACAGGGAAAGACAGACAGACAGACCGACAGAATTTCAGATCACTATATGTCACTTCGTAAATACAAAGTGCCACAAAAACTTGTTAATACCACAGAAATTTACGAAACTTTTTCTAAGACCTTTTAAGCTCTGAAAGCAAGAGCTAAATTAGGGTCTAACTCGGTGTCTTCAAGTATCGCCCCGATTTACGAACAATTAGCTCAGCTGGAGAAAATAAAAAGTCATCTGCTGGAATATATAACCAATCAAACAGTTCGTGGTAACGAACTGTAGTAAGAAGTGACCCGGCTCAATAGTAACCGAAACTCTTTAAATGAAATTTTGATACCAATAGTTACATCAAAAAAATCACATTTTAATACTGATTTTAAATATATAAGTTTCATCAAGACCAGTTATACTCATCGAAAGTTACGAGCCTGAGAAAATTTGCCTCATTTTAGAAAATATGGGAAAACACCCCCTAAAACTCATAGAATCTTAACGTAGAACCTTATTGTTACCTTATTGTTCCCGTTACCTTATTCTAGAAGTTTGAAGCTCCTATCTACAAATATGTGGAATTTCGCATTTTTTGCTAGAAGACAAATCACGGATTCGTGTTTATTTGTGTTTTTTTTTCTCCAGGGGTGATTTTATCGACTGAGTGGTCCTAGAATGTTGCATAAAGGCTCATTCCAACGTTCTAGTTTCAAATGAACGTTCATTCCAGAAGTTATAGTGCCCTTTTTAAGTGACCAAAAAATTGGAGGGCACCTAGGCCCCCTCCCACGCTAATTTTTTCCCAAAAGTCTCCGGATCAAAATTCTGAGATAGCCATTTTATTCACCATAGTCGAAAAACCTAATAACTATGTCTTTAGGGACGACTCACTCCCCCGCAGTCACCGTGGGAGGGGCTGCAAGTCACAAACTTTGACCTGTGTTTACATATAGTAATGGTTACTGGGAAGTCTACAGACATTTTCAGGGAGATTTTTTTTGGTTTAGGGGGGAGAGTTAAGGGGGGTTACTTGGGAGGATATTTCCATGGAGAAACTTCTCATGGGGGAAGAGAATTTCAATGAAGGGGACGCAGGATTTTCTAGCATTATTTGAAAAAACAACGGAAAAATAAATATGAAAAGTTTTTTTCTACTGAAAGTAAGGAGCAGCATTAAAACTTAAAACGAATAAAAATTATTACGCATATGAAGGTTTTACCTTCTTCTTATACCTCACTCTTTACGCTAAAGTATTTTTAGTAATTTCAACTATTTATTCTACGGCCTTTGTGATTCAGAGGTCATTCTTAAAGAATTGGGACAAAATCTAAGCTTCAGTGTAAAGAGCGAGGTATCGACGAGGGTTTAAACCCCTAATATACGCAATAAAAACATACTAATATAGAAGTTCGTTACGTAAGTTAATTCGTAAGTTACGTATATTTTTTACCAATGAAGACGTTTGTAAAAAAATAAAAGTTCTAGTTGCTTTTTTAAGCAATTAAAAACTTGGAGGGCAACTAGGCCTCCTTCGTCACTCCTTTTCTCAAAATCTTCCTATTGATTGCAATTAATTAATATGTAAATTTTGTTTTAATTATTCATGTGCAGAGAGCCAAGATCGAAACAAGAATTAATTCAAAAACGTCCAGAAATTAAATAAAAAAAACAAGTTTTTTTAAATGAAAGTAAGGAGCAACATTAAAACTTAAAACGAACAGAAATTACTCCGTATATGAAAGGAGCTTTTCCTCCTAAACGCCCCGCTCTTTACGCTAAAATTTCTTACTGTTTTAAAATAGAGTTAAGAGAAAGAGTCAAACTTTAGCGTAAAGAGCGGGGCTTTGAGGAGGAAAAGCCCCTTTCATATACGGTGTAATTTCTGTTCGTTTTAAGTTTTAATACTGCTCCTTACTTTCATTTACTTTCAGTTACTGAAAAGTTCAATGACCTAAATTCATTGAACAAAGAAGGTACTGAACTAATAATCAGCCAGGTTTATGATTCTATCACGCTCGAGTTTAATCCAAAGTTTGCAAAAATTGAGCAGGCTCTACTAGGTAGTCTGAGATTTCAAAATGAAAATTTGGAGGAGAGAATTGGTCAAATAGACAAAAAGCTTGATAATTATGATCAAGAGTCCATGCTTGATAGCCTTGCTTTTCATGGGGTAAAGTAGTTTCCTAGTGTAGACACTCATAGGACAATATCTAACATTATAAATAGCAAAATGTCTATGCTGGGCCCTTTACTTTATTTAGTTTACGTGAACATGATGCGCGTTTATCTAAAGGATACATATATTACTAACATTATTGCTAACAAAATTTCCAAAATCCGCAGATAATTTGATAGCAAAAGCTAGTATTACTCTCAAAAGATTAGAGATGTTTACAAGTGTAAGTTTGCTGTGTGTGAATGTAAAGAAAATTTTTTACTGACATTCTGTAGAGTGGGTGATTCTGTTGATGTAAGTAGTAAAGTTCTATTTGGTGAAAAGCCTATTTTACAAGTTATATCACTGCGGTACCTCGGTTTTCATAATGCTTCTAATCTATCGTAGAAGCATCATAGCGACATTATCTCCACCAAAGTTGCACGTGGAGTTGGCATCCTCAAAAGATTGAAGCATATTCTGCCGGAAAGTATTCTTCGCACGATATATTTTGCAATAATCTACGTAATAGATTATTCTACGTTATAGATTATAAAATAATCTACGTAATAATCTATCATACGGATGTTTAGTCTGGAGAAGCAATTTTTATGTTACTTACAAGCTAAATGGCTTTCTCATAGTTTTGATCGGACGATTTCGCTAAAAAAGGGGGATGGGAGAGGATGCCTAGATACCTCCCAATTTTTGGTTACTTAAAAAGACAACTAGATTTGTTTTATTTTTTTTTACAAACGTTTTTGTTAGTAACAAACATACGTACCTTACGAATTAACTTATGTAATGAACTTATATATTTGTGTATTTTTATTAAGTATATGAGGGGGTTTGCCCCCTCATCAATACCACGTTCTTTACACTAAAGCTTGAATTTTGTCCCAAATCTTTCAGAATGACCCTTGAATCACAAAGGCCGTAGAATAACTAGTTAGAGTTACTAAAAATACTTTAGCGTAAAGAGCAAGGCATTGTTGAAGAGTCAAACCCCCTTATATAAGCAATATTTTATGTTCGTTTTTAAGTTTTAATGTTGATAATTGCTTCCAGTTGAAAAAAAGATTTCTCATTGTCTTTTTTTAAATGATACTAGAAAATCCTGCGACCCGTTCATGGAAATTCTCTTCCCTTATGAAAAATTGCTCCATGGAAAGATCCTCCCGCGTAACCTACCCCCCTCCCCCGACCCACCCTAACCCTAACACAAAAGTCCCCCTGAAAACGTCTGTACACTTCATAATTAACAACTACTATGTGTAAACAATCGTCAAAGCTTATAATTTGCCACCCCTCCCCCGGGAACTGTGGTGGATTTAGTCATCCCCAAAGACATAGTTATTAGGTTTTTGACTAAGTTAAACAGAATGGCTATCTCAAATTTTGATCCAGTGACCTTGGAGAAAAATGTGCGTTGGAGGGGGCCTCGGTGCCCTCCAATTTCTTGGGAACTTAAAAAGGACACTAAAAGTTTTTTAATTTACATTAGATTGAACCCTCTTGCGACATACTAGGAAAACTAGGTCGATACGATCACCCCTGAGGAAAAAACAACAACAAAAAACCAAAAAATACGCACCTGTTATCTGTCTTCTGGCAAAAATACAAAATTCCACCTTTTTTATGATAGGGGCTTGAAACATATACAGTAGGGTTCTCGGATACGCTGACTCTGATGGTGTGATTTTGTTAAGATTCTGTGACTTTTAGAGAGTATTTCCGCCTATTTTCTAAAATAAGGCACAGTTTCCCAGGCTTGTAACTTTTGACCGGTAAGACTAAAGTTCATGAAACTTATATATTTAAAATCAGCATTAAAATGCAATTCTTTTAATGTAACTATTTGTACCAAAACTTCGGTTTGTAGAGTTTTGATTACTATTGAGCCTGGTCGCTCCTTACTACCGTTAGTTACCACGAACTGTTTGAAAATATAACTTGTAAATGAATAAAAGTAATATAATCTACAATAACGTTGAGATGGAACTTACCAATGTCTCAGGTCTTCCTGTACCTTATTTGTTCTTGTTTTTTTCTGCCCATTGTGAAAATTCAAATGCTAAACTGTTATCTGACTTGTAACCAACCAAATTTCAATGGTCATCTGTTACCGATTAGACATGTGAAAAATTTAAATTCCCTTGAAATCCGGTCGTAATATCTCAAGGAAGTCAACAGAGTTTAAATATTCTGGTACAACCCTCAAGAGAGCAATTAAGCCAATGAGAAAGGAGGAAATCTCGGTACGTATTTCAATGCTATCTTAATAGAATTAGCTTTCAACCTAGGAGATTGACCTTAAATGTTGCAGGTGTACATTTTGACAGCCTGGTAGTATTTTGTGTCTTTTGATCTTTTTCACTAGTTAACCACGTATATATTCTAAGTCCTATAGGAATTAAGTAAAAACAAAACAATTTTTTTCAACTGAAAGTAACGAGCAATATTAAAGCTTCAAACAAACAGAATTTATTACGTATATGAGGGGGTTCGCCCCTCAGGCAATTTCTCGCTCTTGACACTAAAGTTCGAATTTTGTTCCAATTCTTTAAGAATGACCCCTGAATCATAAAGGCTCTTTTGAAAGTACTATAAAAAACTTTAGCGTAGAAAACAAGGTATTGACAAGAGGGAAAACTCCCCATACACATAAAATTTCAGCTCGTTTTAAGTTTTAATGTTGCTCCTTCCTTTCAGTTGAAAAAATTTGTTGTTTTTTTTAATTTCTGGTCATTTTTAAATAATACTGGTAAACCCGCCACCTCCTTCATACAAATGTTCTTTCCCCCCATGAAAATATCCTTCATAGAAAGATCCTATCACGTAATCTCCTCCCCCTGACACCCCCACCAGAAAAATAGGTCTTGAAAACGTCTTTATACATCCTAATAATCAAGTCTAATGTAAACAATCGGAAAAGGTCGTAACTTTCAGCCTTTCCCCCCGGCATTGTAGAGAATTAAGTCATCTTCAAAGGCATAGTTATTGGATTGTCGACTATGCTGAACAAAACGGCTACCTCAGAATTTTGATCAGGTGACTTTGGGAAGACCTTTGGTCCTCAGTTTTATCGATTATGAGCAAGCTTTCGATTCTGTTGATAGAACAGCGTTAACAAAGGTCTTGTCGTTATATGGTATACCTGAAAAATACATTAAAGGGATTTGCGCTATGTACGAGAATAATACTGCTGCCGTTAAGGTAGGAAATGAGGCTAGCAACTGGTTTTGTATTAAATCAGGAGTTAAGCAGGGTTGTGTTCTATCTCCCTTTATATGGATCATTCTGATGGACTTCGTCTTAAGGAGCACAGGAAAGGCAATTGGAGACCATGGAATCAAATGGGGAGGAAGAACGCTCCTGTACTTAGATTATGCTGATGATTTAAGCATATTAGATGAAAGTGTGAGCAAAATGAATGAATTTTTAGAGGTTTTACGAGTTCAGGTTACTAAAATAGGCTTGAAAATTAATGTTAAGAAGACTAAGTCACTAAGGCTAGGAATAAGTGAAGATGAACAGGTGACATTAGGTAACGAAAAAATTGATCAGGTTGGGAGCTTCAGTTACCTTGGCAGTATTATTAGTAAAGATGGTGGGAGCACTTAAGATGTTAAAAGTAGAATAGCTAAGGCCCAGGGTGTTTTTTCACAGTTAAAAAAAGTTTGGAAGAATAGAAAGATAAGTCTACAAACCAAGATTAGAATATTGGAAGCTACAGTGATGACAGTGGTCAAATATGGCTCTGAGGCATGGGCACTCCGAAAAGCAGATGAAAATTTACTAGATGTTTTCCAGAGAAATTGCCAACAGGTTGTCCTGGGTACCCGGCTGACTGACTGTATTTCAAACAGTAGGTTGTACGAAAAGTGTGGTTCAATCCCGCTTTCTGGGGCTATAATGAAAGAAAAGTTGAGATGGCTAGGTTGAGATGATTACCGAAGATTGTCCTTTTTGGCCAACCGTCTGGGGCTACACGGAAAGCAGGTTGTCCTTGTCTGGGTTGGGAGGATGTCATAGATAAAGATTTAAAGGAAATGAGAACTTCCTGGGAGGGTGTAAAGAGGGTGGCTTTAAATAGATTAGGTTGGAGGAGGAGCGTGCGTAGCTATGTTGGCCTCAGGCAGCTTGGTGCTGCAGTGAGTTATTATTAGTAGTAGTAGTAGTAGTAGTAGTAGACTTTGGGAAGAAATAAGCGAGGGAGGGGCCTGGTTACCCTTCAGTTTTTTTGGTTACTTAAAAAGAGTACTAGAACGTTTAACTTCCGTTTTAATGGGCTCTCTTTCAATATTCCAGGAACACTGAATCGATAAGATCACCCATGAGAAAAACGAACAAAAAAAAAGAACAAATAAACACGCATCTGTGATCTTTCTTCTGGCAAAAAATACAAAATTCCACATTTTGGTAGCTAGGAGCTTGTAACCTCTGCATAAGTGTTTTCTGCTACGCTGAATCTGATCGTGTGATTTTTTCTAAGATTCTGTTAATTTTAGGGAGTGTTTCTCCATGCTCTGAAAATAGGGTAAACTTTTCAGGCTCGTATTTTTTGATGGGTAAGACTAAACCTGATGAAACTTTTATATTTGAAATCAGCATAAAAATCCCATTCTTTTGATGCATCTATTAAGCATCAAATTTCCGTTTTTTTGTAGTTTTGGTTACTATTGACCCGGGTTGCTCCTTACTTAGAGTTCATTTTCGCGAACTGTTTGATATCTATCGCTGAGCTTACTTTTTGTTCAAAATGTCTAGTAATGATGAGATTAGCTTTTTTGTGTTTCCTAGCCCCTTCCGCCCTAGAAATGGCAACAAAATTTGGCATTTGTGATGAAATATGGCACCTTATTCTGTTGCCTGCAAGACAAACTTAAAAATTAGACAAGTGTGCACAGCACTAAATTTCAAACAGGGTGTTTATACATTTCTTACGGGAGAAAGTTCGTCTTATGGAAGTAAAAAGCAGGGCTGCTCTTTTGCTACAAAAAAAAAAGGAAATTATATCTGTTTTTAAGTTTCCTTCCATGGTGGTAAGCAGTACTAGATAGTGTGCAAAGTCTTCAGAAAGCTAATCATTAGAATTTCTTTGTTTCCAAGCGAGGGTAAACAAATCTTCGTCAGGCATTTTTTTTCAATATTCTATAGAAAGTATTAGAGCTAGGTTAATAAAGCTTTCAGTGACTATCAAAAATTTACATAAGTTATGAGCCGATTTCAAAATTTTCATCTGTCGTGCTATGCGACTCTTTCAATACCAAAGAAAGTCTTTTCCAGAAGCCAATTATTTAAGTAATGACAGTTTTTTGGAAGCGTTTGATCTTGCTCATCCTTTATTTGAATAGATTTATTGAAGCTTGCTTAAGTGTTGGAAACCGATGAAAAAGGTACGGGACATTCCCAAAATTTTGACCCTCAGCCAAATGGAACTAATCATACACGGATTTTTCTATTTAAACAAATTATTCAACATTAACTAAAGGTATATACTTTCGTATGTAAAATACGAATTGCAGGTAGGTAGCTTACAGTTTTGAATAGGTTTTAACAATGCATCTTTTCTGTAGAATGATATTGTATGTAGAAAATAGCCATGTTTAGTATAGAATAGGTGTAATAGCTAGATAGCTATTTTAAGAGCCGCAGTCAAATACTCTGTGCAGTATAGTAAGCAAAATAAATTAAAACCAAAATTTCAAAGAAGAAATGAATATAAAAAGAAGCACGCTCACTACCTTTATTTTGGCCTCCTTTGAAACGTCGACAGAGGTTATTTTGTGCTAAATTAATAGATTTTTGACAATGTTCCCCAGTTTTTTTTTTTTTTTTTTTTTTAGTCAGTAGGTAAAATTTTCCTCTAGGATTAAACTATGTACTACTTTTTTCCTACAAACTCTTAATATGTATTCCTTTGCTGATTTCTACAGTTACTAATTAAAAAAGAAAAAAAAATCTAAAAAAGTTGTTTTTCAAAAAAAGGTTAAGAGTTAAATCAAACCAAAGACGAGAAGAATTAAAGTCACATAATAACTCAGAATTAAAACGAACAGAAATTACCATGAACAGGAAGGGCTAAAGTCATCTTAGCCTTCTAAAGGCCAGATCATTATTACCACCTACTGATGCTAGTTAATGTTACGAGGAGTGTGATTTTATTTGTCACAAAATCAACAATAATACAATATAGAATTATATTGAAAAGTTAATCAAAGGTTAGAAATAAGAGCGGTCCTACCCCTAGCTTACAGTAAACCTATGATCTTGCCTCTTCAGTAGCTAAAACGGTAAGATTAGCATCAAAAGCGTGTTTTCAACTATTTTAATTTCACTTGAACGGGTTGCCTTTTTTTCATCTCACTTGATGTACTAATCCTAGTTGATATTCCATCAAGAAAGGATGGTAGGGCTGTTTTAAAAGATTTTAGTTTTAATGGTCGTAATTTAATGCTTCTACTGTATTTTTATTTGTTTTGCTGAGGATGGGCCTTGAATATAGGGTCGAAATATTTATTTAGGGTTTAGAATTTATTGTTTCAGAGAAAAATTTCTTGTTGTTACTACTTGTTGTTTGAATTTATGATGAAAAGGTAGTGTGGTCTTCGTCACTACTTACAACTAATATACGCCTCTTTGACAATCCCAATACACACACTATATTTTCATTTAGCTTTAAACCTCCTCAACTTCTCCTGAAGAATAAAACTAAATAACCTTCTCTATCCCTATGACACTGAATCTATGCTATTTTGACAACCTGAAGACATTTACACCCTTTTGACTTAGTCTAATTAGAAGAACAGAAGTAGTAATAGTAGCAGCCCCGAATATTCCAACTTAGAACCCTCTGTCATTTATAGGATGTCATGAAGTCTTATTAAGAACCAGCATGCACATAGTGTCTTTTGATTAGTTTGGAGCAAGAAAAACTTTCTATAAAAGAGTCAACTTTATGCCTTGTTCAAGTCTTAAGATATCCTAACTAGAAATGTAGACAACCAGGTTTATCTTGACAACCTGGATGCACTTAAACTTCTTTAAGTTTGTCCAAAAGTAGGAGTAATAATAGCAAAAGTTGTACTTGAAGTAGCAGCAAAAGTCGTGGTAATATTGGTAGCCCTGGACTTTTCAGCTTAATACCCTAACTTGTTTCTAAGATCTGGAGAGTTTAAAATTTGAGAATGTAGAAGATGGATTGAATGATTTTAGGAAAACAATTTGTGAAGTGGCTGAAGGTTTCTTAGGAAAAATAATACCAAAGCAGCTAGGAATATTAGTGAAAAAGATTTATGTTTAATAGAGAGGACAAGGGGAATGCACAAAAATTATTTGAGTGACAGATCCTACGAAAACAAAGGAATGTGAAGAAAGTGGATAAATCGTAAAATATGATCTAATAAGGTGTGAAGTGGAGGCCATGGACAAAATTGCCGAAGATCTGGAAGATGCAGTAAAATATTGCACTGGCATGTTGATATATTGAGTTGAGTAGTCAATCTGGACATGCCCCAGTTAAAGACTGGATCGGGGCCACAGTTAGTGACAGGGAAAAAATTAAAGAGAGATGGGCAGAACACTTTGATAATGTGCCAAACCAAGATAGAGTAGCAGGAAAAAATATAGAGGAAAATGGAACAGTTTTAATACCTTGCATGTGAAGAAAGATTTGTTTTGTGAGAAGGATTAAAATTAATAAGGCCTCAGGTGTTGATACTGTAGTAAATGAGTTTCTTAAATATGATCAGAGTCTTATAACTCTGTTGTTAGAAATAATTTACTGAAGATTATGAATATGATTTTTGAAAAAGAGAAGTACCTAGCGATGTTACGAAAACCCTAATCAAACCAATGTGTAATAAAGGTGATAAGAGTGAGTGGGGTATTTGTCGAAGCATTAGTCTTGTCAAACAGTTCGTGGTAACGAACTGTCGTAAGGAGTGACCTGGCTCAATAGTAACCAAAAGTCTAAAAAATGGAATTTTGGTACCAATAGCTACATCAAAAGAATCGCATTTCAATGCTGATTTTAAATGTATAAGTTTCATCAAGTTTAGTCTTACCCATCAAAAGTTACGAGCCTGAGAATATTTGTGTTATTTTAGAAAATAGAGAGAAACACCCCCTAAAAGTCATAGAATCTTAACAAAATCACACCATCAGATTCAGCGTATCAGAGAACCCTACTGTAGAAGTTTCAAGCTCCTATCTACAAAAATGTGGAATTTTATATTTTTTGCCAGAAGGCAGATCACGGATGCGTGTTTTTTTTTGTTTTTTTTTTTCCAGGGGTGATCGTATCGACCCAGTTGTCCTAGAATGTTGCGAGAGGGCTCATTCTAACGGAAATGAAAAGTTCTAGTGCCCTTTTTAAGTGACCAAAAAAATTGGAGGGCACCTAGGCCCCCTCCCACGCTAATTATTTTTCCAAAGTCAACGGATCAAAATTCTGAGATAGCCATTTTATTCAGCGTAGGCAAAAAACCTTATAACTATGTCTCTGGGGACGACTTACTCCCCCACAGTCCCGGTGGAAGGGGTTACAAGTTCAAAACTTTGACCAGTGCTTACATATAGTAATGGTTATTGGGAAGTATACAGGCCTTTTTCAGGAGGATTTTTTGGTTGGAGGCAGGGGTTGAGAAGAGGGGGATATGCTGGGGGAACTTTCCATCGAGGAATTTGTCATGGGGGAAGAAATTTTCCATGAAGGGAGCGCAGGATTTACTAGCATTACTTAAAAAAAAAACAATGAAAAAGTTTTTTTTTTCATCTGGAAGTAAGCAGCAGCATTAAAAATTAAAACGAACAGAAATTATTACCCATATGAGGGGCTCACCTCCTCCTAACACCTCACTCTTTACGCTAAAGTATTTTTAGTAATGTCAACTGTTTATTCTGCGGCTTTTGTGATTCAGGGGTCATTCTTAATGAATTGGGACAAAATTTAAGCTTTAGTGTAAAGAGCGAGGCACTGACGAGAGGGCGAACCCCCTCATATATGTAATAAAAACATAAGCATACAAAA
This sequence comes from Artemia franciscana, assembly GCF_032884065.1. Lineage (NCBI taxonomy): Eukaryota > Metazoa > Arthropoda > Branchiopoda > Anostraca > Artemiidae > Artemia > Artemia franciscana. Next base: position 23,506,815 of record NC_088871.1, read on the forward strand.
GTTCTTTACGTCAGCTAATTTATAAGTTACATATATCTTTTACTTATAAAAGTATTCGTAAAAATTTAAAAGTTCTAGTTGCCTTTTTAATTAACCGAAAATCGGAGGGCAACTAGGCTTCCTCCCCCGCTCTTTTTTTCTCAAAATCAATCGATCAAAATTATGATATAGCCATTTAACCAAAAAAAAAATAAATATACAAATTTCGTTTTAATTATTCCTCTGCGGAGAGCCAAAATCAAAACATGCATTGATTAAAAAACGTTCAGAAATTAGAAAAAACAACAAATTTTTAAATAAAGTAAGGAGCGACATTAAAACTTAAAACGAACAGAAATTACTCCGTATATGAAAGGAGCTTTTCCTTCTCAACGCCCCGCTCTTTACGCTAAAGTTTTTTTTACTGTTTTAAAATGTAGAGCTAAGAGAAAGAGTTAAACTTTAGCGTAAAGAGCGGGGCGTTGAGAAGGAAAAGCCCCTTTCATATACGGAGTAATTTCTGTTCGTTTGAAGTTTTAATGTTGCTCCTTACTTTCATTTAAAAAAGTTATTTTTTTTTTATTTAATCTCTGAAAATAGCCAATTACTAAGTAATGCGATAACTTTTAGACTGAAAGATGCTGCAAACAAAGGGATAAGAGAAGAACAGTGCGGTTTTGGAAAAAGTAGAGAATGTGTCGACCAAATTTACACTCTTAGGTTAATAAGTGCGAACCACCTCAATTATCAAACTCATTTCGTCCTACGTTATGTAGATTGTAAGCATGCATTTTATTCTTTTGATAGAAAAGTATTAGGAAAATGGTATGCATGGTATATCAGACAAATACATTAAAGTTGTTAGTGATTAAAATTATTTTAGTATGGAAGATCTCCGACCAGAATTCTACCAACAATCGTCCCAGAACACACCCCCCCCCCTACTTTTCCCCTGGAGAGTTTTCCACATATGAAAAATACGACAGCATTTTCATATTAAAAATAAATTTTTAAAGTTTTTTTAAATTTTAAATTACGTATATGAGGGGATGTACCCCCTCGGCAATACCTTACTCTTTACACATAAGTTGAAATATTGTTTAAATTCTTTATGAATAACCACTGAATCACAGAGACTGCTTAATTAGAATAAATAGCTATTTTAAAAGTGTTTTTTAAAAAAAAAAAAAAAAAAAAAAGCTTAGAGTAAAGACCGAGGTATTGAGGAGCGAGCGTACCCGCTCATAAGGTTAGTAATTTCTATTCGTTTTAAGTTTTAATGTTGCTCCTTACTAAAAGTTGAAAAAACCTTCTTTTTTCATTTAATTTCTGACCGTTTTTAAATAATACTGGGAAATCCAGCGTTATCTTCACGGAGAATTCTCTTTTCCTATGAAAAATTCCTCCATTGAAAGATCCTCCCGCGTAACCCTCTCCCCAGCATACCCCCCACCAGAGAAAATCCCCCTAAAACGTCTGTATGCTACCCAATAACCAATACTATATGTAAATAAATGGCAGAGTTCATTACTTGCAGCCCTTCCCCCTGGGACTCTGGGATATTAAGTCATCCTGAAAGACATAGCTACTAGATTTGTCGACTATGTTGAACAAAATGGCTATCTCAAAATTTTGATCCAGCGACTTTGGGAAAAAATGAGCGATGTAGGGTGTCTGGTTGCCCTCCAATGTTTTTGGTCACTTAGAAAGGGCACTAAAACTTTTAGTTTTCGTTGGAATGAGCACTCTCACAACATTCGAAGACAACTGGGTAGATACGATCACAACTGAAAAAAAAAAAGATAAAGACGCATCCGTGATCTTCCTTCAAACTAAAAAATTCAAAATTCCTGATGCCCGGAAATTACATCTCAGCACGGTAAGCCGTTCTAAAATATTGCTAATTCGCGTTTGTGATCCCCCTTTGACGTCATTTTCATCTTAATACTCTAAGCTTTACAGGCTGTTGCATTAGAAATACTTTCGTTTCGTATTTTCAACCATCGATTATGTGGTGGTACTCTTTTCCTTATTTCCTGCCTTTCCACTCCAGATTTTGCTCTCAAATTCCAATCCATAAGAAAATGTGCAAAAAATGAAAAAAAAAAAACACATCAGTGATTTCTATGCAAAAAATGACTCCAGGGTTTTCAGGATATTTTTTGAAATGCCTATAAACTGATTTCTCCAATAACATTTTACTATTAAGATTAATTGAAGTGATAGTTGCAACTTGTGAATGAACTCTGAATAAAGTTTCTTCCAAGAAAAAGGTTTTCTTTGGAAGCACATTTTTCAACGTATTTTACTGTAGGCTGTGCTTCATGATTTCGAATACGATGGCAATCTTCCTTCTTTCTTTGTTTATATTGTTAGCCTTGGCCTTACTGCTGTTAGTGATAATTTCCGTTCTCGGTTTCATTTCACTATTCATTGTAGTTTCTGCTCGTTTTGGGTCTCATTCGTTTTGGGTCTCCAATAAATTTGACAATGAAACATATGTTATTTAGCTAGGTGGATCCCTGTATTTCCATCACAATCCGTAAAACACAAGTGTTTCTGCTAAATCCCCTTACGATACTGTCATTTAAACAAACATTCAGTTTCAACAATTATTAAAACATACTCTTTGAATAAAATTGTGGATTAAGATTAGTGTGTTTTATTAGATGTTTAAAAAAGAAGGATCAGATTGGCTTCAGCCCTATAGAAGACTAAAAACAAACTGTGCAGATACCTAATTTCTATGAGCAACAGTCGACCTCCCTATTCACCGGATATTCGAAAGTCAGTTGCCGAAAATTATATTAAAATGCAATTATTTTAATTCCGAAGCTAAAAAACTAAAAAAAAAACTTACAAATAATCCTAACATCAATAAATAGTCGAAAAACGTCAATTAAAAATGAGCGGAGACTAATCTATAAAAAACTCTTTCATAAAAAGATGTTTTTTAAAGTAGATTTGTACTAGGGACAAAGTTCCTTTAGTAAAGTCCTCACAAAAAGTCTTCGATTTTCTCCTAATGGTTTCAGTATTACATTTCCATACAAAATTACTGGAAAATAGCTTAATTGCCTGTGAATATTCAGATAATTACCATTTTTTTAAAATACATTAAGCATATTGCTATTGAAAATAAAAATTGAAATAATATCTCCACTTTGTAGTGAACGAAATAGTCAAACTCAGTCGGAAAAATTGGTTTAATATAAAAGCTGTTATACAGACATAATAGAGAAGACTTTAAATTTTGTCTTGTTTATACATTTATATACAAAACAAACCATATTGAAAAGTAAATGCTATCACATTTCATGTTTTGAACTTGTTCATTGTCTTTTTTCTCCTGTTACCAAGATAGGAAAAAAAGACTTATAAAATCGAGCAAATCGACGATTTCTTTTCTTCCATTTGGATTACTTGGTCCCATTCCTCTTAAGCAGCAAAAAAAAAAGAAAAAGAAAAATAGTTCAGTATCAAAGGCGAGTAGATATTTTGCAAATGAAAATCAGAATATAATACAAAGCGTTAGCCTAAGGGGTTTTCCAATAGAAACACTATTCAAAAAATAGGTCGACTTTTCCTCATCTTTTTTCAAGTTATAATTACATTTAATTTCAAAATGAGGGATGATCTCACAACTTAGGGTATTCTCAAGAATATGTTCTTAAACAGACGATTAATAATACAAAATTGTAAAAACAAAAATTAAGCTAGCATAAAACTAACTGATAACACTAGATTTTTTCTTGAAAATGAGTGTAGTCAACTTCAGGCTTAAGTTGGCTCCAGTAGATCGTCCGTGTTTTTTTTTTTTTTTTTTTTCAACAGGGCCTGTGCTAACCAAATTGTTTGAAAGGAGTAAAGATTTTACTGGTGTGCTTGTAATTTACTAACTATTAGCACAATGCCCGTTTGAATGAAACCTTGCAACCAAGAGCAAATTAATTTTCTTATTCTTTGCCGTTAGAATAATATATAGTGTTAATAATTCTGCTAGAAAAGGTGCTTGAAGCCACATCTAAAATATTTTTGCCTTCTAACGTAATCAGTTATTCTTATCGATCCTATAATGTAGAATATATGATTCTAATAGGATCAAGGAGTATTCACAGAGGCATTTTTGTTATTTTAGAACGGTTTCCAGAGTTCTATTTCTTTTTCCAAATAGACTCATAACACTGGCTCAAAAAAAGGAGTTATGTTAGACTGCATAATCTACGCCAATATCCAGCATGATTCTTAAGATATAACACAGTTCATCAACATAGAGGAGTTTTCATTTATCGAAGTTAGTCCTGTTGAGGATCAGGATTTGCATTGGAAAAATATTCGCTCAATCTCCAATGAATCGCGGCTAATCAACTCATCATCTTTTTCCATCAACAGGGTCTAATTTTTACCAATACATCTTGTACTTTTTTTATTATTAGTTACCAAACAGTTCGGGGCAACAAACCGTAGACTAGGAGCGATAAGGGCTGATAGTAACCAAAACTTAAAAAAAAGCTTTGACTTAATGGCTAGCTTTAAGGCTAGCCAAAATTTAAAGGCTAGCTTTGACATTTATATATGTTGCTATAAATGTCCGAAATATGATTCACGTCGGCATTTGCCGGTGAATTAAAAATTTTACTTTCTCGGCTGGGATTCAATTAGCTATGCGAGTTAGCAAATTCAGTCTTATGCAAGCTGTGATGGTAAATGTTAAAGTTACGGAAAGTTAGATTATGTTAGTTTTGGTTAGGCTAAATTTGGTTATAAATATCCGAAACACGAAGCTAACCTAAACCATCCAAACCTAATCTATCCTGACATTTCACCATCAAACTGAAAAAGCTGACTGGCAACACTGGATAAATCCAAGGAGAAAAAAAAATTGGACATTAACTGGGGATTGTCGGCATTGAGAATTTTGGACAGTCACGGTAAAATATATATAAAAAATCTGCTTTTGTAGCAATTCCAGGCGTAAGCTCATGAAGTTTCAAGTTACACATCAAAAGCTCCAATTTTGCCCTAATTTATTTAAAAGGGAAGAAATTAAAGGGGCGAGTGATCTTAATGAAAATTACACCATCAAATCCAGATTATCAAAAAAAAAAGGCCCAGGTAAAGGCTTCTGACTCCAATGTAAAAAAGATTTTGAGCCTTTTTTCACTGCTGCGGGTTTACTTGTTTTTGTTTTGTTTTTCCAGAAATCGCTAGTTAAACTATCGAGCCAATGGTCTTAGAAAACTAGGAGATGGCTTACTGGAAATTGAAAGTTATCTTGCCCATTTCAAGTAGCCAAAATGATTGTGCCACACTAGTGACATTTTTGCCATTTTGTTTCACTGAGCTACAATTTTTACCCAAAGGGGGGCAATGCTGCATCAATTAAAAGTTCTGAGAAAAATGATTTTGCATCAGCTATTATGGAGGATTGTCAAAAGTCATTACGTAGGTGGAGGGGGGGGGGTCCTGATGCCTCAAAAAGATCAAACCCAAATTCTCAAAATCTTCAGGAGCATTCAGGTAAATATAAAAAGTTCTGGAGGGGTAGGATACATAAATCAATCTGTAATCCTCCTTCAGCCTTAATACAGGTACTGTTGGGCAACAGCTCACTTCTTATTGCAATTTTCTTTCTTTTGAAAATAAATGATAACATTCAAATAAATACCTGCTCACAATCTACACACAAGGCCAAGGCCATCTTGAGTGTCGTCAGGAAATTTCTCAAGAGAGGAGATCATATTTGTTTAATTTAAGAAACACATTAGGAATTTTAGTTCCTTCCGTAAGTAACCACAAAATATTGGACCCCAGAAAAGTGACATTTGTTAGTGACAACAAAAACGAGAATTGTGTCCCATAGAGAACCAAACTACTATTAATTGAAAACTTTCGGGTCATCCAATGAAGCAAACTACAGAGGAGCTGTATAGCGAGCCTCCCACATTCAGATGTAATAATGCTGTGTGTTGATATATTCCTTTATGAGGATATTTTCGTACTATGCTTGAAATAAGGGAGCTGTGGGTTTATAGCTTCCCTCATATTGAAGAAAAAGATTTCATTGTGAAATGAGAGATTTCATTTATATGCTTAGCAGCACAAAAAATGGAGAGGCGAGAGGTATCTTCAGGGCTGGCCAAAAATTACTAAGGGAAGGGGGCTAGTACTGTTTGGAGCTTCGTTCTACTGAATCTAATTTGGAACATTTCCAAAGATTTTCACCCTAACTAAGAAAAACAAAACGGGCAGAGCAGAAGAATTCCCCTGAGGTAGACAGACCCCAAAGAAATGCAAATCAAGCGAATGCTCGTTAAAGGTGAACCCAAGCCAATGGAACTACATTGTAGTTGTCAAGTTATTACAAACAGCATTACAGGTAGTTTCAGGGGACTTCAAAGAGTGCCGCAGCTAGTCTTAGTCACCTAAGTTAGTCTTAGGTGAAATATTTAGTTTAACTAAAAGAACTAAAACACCATAATCAGAAGCAAAACTTTCACAGATTTTCAGTAACAAGCTAAAAGTAATAGGACATGTGGCTAATATAACCAGACCATCAGCATAATTTAAATTATGTAGACAGACTAAGTCAATTCTGACATCCAAGGCCACAAGCAGTAATACCGTGTCCAGCCAAAAAAGGTAGATTTAATTCAAAATTCTATTAGATCAGAAATTGTTGTTTAGTAAACCAAATAGAAAAGATTCTTAAATAAGGTTGTGGAATTTCACGATCTTTTTGTATATTAAACAATTCCAAATTATTGACGCAATTAAATGCTTTACGCATATCTACAAGACAACCGTAAACAAACGATGAAAATAGCCAAAAGTGTTCAATAATAGCTAGTAGAATGAAAATTACAGTTTCCACTGAATTACCTTTCCTATGGGCGAAGTCAATTATATTTGCAAAAAACTTTATAACTTGCAGTCCCTCCCCCAGCGACTGTGGGGGATTGAGTCGTCCCCAAAGATATAGTTATTAAGTTTTCCGACTATGCTGAACAAAATCGCTATCTCAAAATTTCGATCCAGTGACTTTGGGAAAAAACTGTGCGTGGGAGGGGGACTAGGTGCCCTCCATTTTTCTGGCGACTTAAAAAGGGCACTAAAACCTTTAATATCGAATGAGGCCTCTTGTGACATTCTAGGACCACTGTGTCGATACGATTACCCCTGAGGAAAAAATGCAAAATTCTATATTTTGGTAGATAGGAGCTTGGAACCTCTACAGTAAGGTCCTGGGATACGCTGAATCTGGTGGTGTAGTTTTCGTTAAGATTCTATTACTTTTATGAAGTTTTTTCCCCTACTTTCTAAAATAAGGGAAATTTTCTCAGGGTCCAAGCTTTTGATGGGTAAGTCTAAACTTGATAAAACATATATACTTAAAATTAGCATTAAAATGCGATTCTTTTGATCTAGTTATTGGTGTCAAAATTCTTTTTTTTTTTTTTTTAGTTTCGATTACTATTGAGCCGGGTCACTCCCTACAACAGTTCGTTCCCACGAACTGTTTGACAGTTCGTGGTAACGAACTGTCTTGCCCATCAAAGGTTACCAGCCGGAGAAAATTTGTCTGGTTTTTAAAAAAGGGAGTTAACACCGCTTAAATTAATAAAATGTTAATGAAAAACACATAAAAAGGATGCAGCGTATCAGAAAACCCTCCTCTAGAGATTTCAAGATCCTATCTGCAAAAATGTGGAATGTTTTACTTTTCGCCAGAAAAAAGAGTATGGATACGATTTTTTTTCCAGGGGTTATCATATCAACGCAGTGGGTCCAAAACATTGGGAGAAGGCCCATTTTAAACAAAGTTAGAATTCTAGTGCCCTTTTCATGTGATCGAAAAATTATAGGGCAGCTAGGTCGCCTCCTATGCCGCTTTTTCCCAGAAACCTCCGATAAACTATTGTGTTCAGCATAGTTGAAAAGTCTAATAAACATGTCTTTGCAGATAACAGGATCCCCCAGAGCCCCTTGGGAATGATCTTTAGGTTATAAAATTTGCACATTGTCTGCGTATAGTATCTGTTATTGGGAAGTATGCTTATATTTTTCAGATTGGGAGGGAAGAATTATTTTTTGTTGAGGGGAGTTTAGAAGAGGAGAAATTTCTATGGAGAGGAAATTATCGGGGGTATGAACATTTCAGGAAAAAATATTTACTGGGGGAATTTACCAGAACTCTTCTGTGAAAGTTCTGTATATGTCTTGTGTTTTCTTTAGTGACTCAATTTTACGATTGGATGTGCTAAAGAAAATTGTCCGCGGTAGATTTTTTCACGAGGATTAAATTGTCCAGAGGATATTTCCGTAGTGAGGGGGATTTTTCCATAAAGGTGGAGCCAGATTTCCTGGCATTATTTTAAAAACGATCAGATATTAAGTAGGAAAAACGAGTGTTTTCAACTGAAAGTAAGCAGAATATTAAAACTTAAAACAAACAGAAATTATCCACAGCACTTCTCTCTTTACGCTGAAGTTAAAATTGTGTCCAATAGGTAAACTTTTAACAAATGCCAGAAAACTTTAGTGTGAAGAGTGCGGTGTTGCAGAAGGGGTAACCCCCTTTGTATACGTGATTATTTCTGTTCGTTTCAAGTTTTAATATTGCTTCTTACTTTCAATTCAAAAAACTTTCTTTTTTTATTTAATTTATCTTAAGGTTCAATGGGAGCTGGGATGTTTTGGCATGAGAATGGACCATTGGAGGCGTGTCTTTCTCTCCATAACAAGCAAAAATATTTTTAAGGTATAAGCATATATCACTGTCCTAGGTAAATTCTCTGCTGTTTTACTATTCCTAACATTTTCATATAATGGCTTTAAATCTCTACAATGGGGTTCTATGATTGTTTTTTTATTGAGGTGGGATGAAGATTCCTCGAAGGTTATATTTTAATACAAAACATCCTACCTTTTATTTAGTGTTCAAATAAAAACAGAATTAGTTTTAAGAGATAGACGAGGGGAGGGTGGAGGTAGAAATTGATATATCCCAGGGCCGAAACCAGGATCTTTTTTGGGGAAGGATACAAAATTAAAAAAACACATCATGAATGTTAAATTAATATTTAATCCTTTTTAATATCTAGGAATGTTTCTGGTTTATGCTTTTAATATAAAAGTAAAGAGTGACATTAAACCCCAAAATGAGCAGAATTTATTCCTTATAAGAAGGGACTTCCCATTCCTCATCCTATGGTCCACCTCATTGTCACAGAAACTTTGTAGGGTGCTCATTTGACCATATATTGATATTTTTAGTCCTTTTTTATAAGCCACAAGTGGTTTGAGACCAAACAGCCGCGAAGTGGTATATTCCGTGGCGAGTTATTTTCCGCTTTTTTTTACAATAGAAAAAAAATATGAAAGAATAGCAAGATAAGTCTGCAAACCAAGATTAAGAAATTGGAAGGCAAAGTGATGAGAGTTGTCAAATATGGCTCTGAAGCATGGGTGCTCCAAAAAGCGAATGAAGATTTACTACATGTTTTCCAGAGAAATTTCCTTTGGATTGTCCCGAGTACCCGGCTGACTGATCATATTTCAAACAGTAGCTTGTAAGAAAAGTGTGGTTCAATCCCGCTTTCTAGGCCTATAATGGAAGAAAGGTTAAGATGGTTAGAGCGCGTTCTACTGCGGATGAACGATGATGGATTGCCGAAGATTGTCCTTTTCAGCCAACCGTCTAGGGCTAAGCGCAAAGCAGGTCGTCCTTATCTGGGGTGGAAAGATGTAATAAAGAAAGATTTAACGGAATTGGGAGCTTCTTAGGAGGGTGTAAAGAGGGAACTTTGAATAGGTTGGGATGAAGGACGAGCCGGCGTAGCTGCGTTGGTCTCAGGGCGGCTTCATGCTGCGGTGGCTTTTAAGTAGCAGTAGTAGTAGCTATTTTCCGTGGCACATTTTTCAGAAGGGGGAGTTTCCACGGGGTTATTTCCAGTAGGGTGTACTTCTTGTGGAGGCAGGATTATTTTCCACAGGGGGTATTTTTCCGGTGGAGGGTTATTTACCGAGGCATATTTTCCACGGGAGGTATTTTCCGGTGAAATCTGTTTTTGGGAGGGTTATTTTCCGGAGATGTAAGCCCCTGTCCCCATCGGGGCATCTTCATAATTAGTGGAATATTTGCTATTTTTCTCAACTATAGACGTGGATCAATAATTAAGAGACTTGTTTGAGCAAGGGAGTAACAACCTTAGCAATGATTTTTGAATAGTTTGCATCTACATTAAAAATATAATTTTCACTTTAAATTTTATTTAAAGGAAATAGCTAGTTTTACTTTTGTTGTATTTATGACTACTTCCAGCATAGGACTGTCGATAGGACAGCATAGGATGAGTAAAGAGTGGGTGCCAAAAAGGGGGGTAGTTTATTTCTCCTTCTTTCCCATGGCTATACTGAATAATTTTGTTCATTTTAATTTCACTTTCTATGTACATTTGAAAAGAAACTTGCGGTTCTTTACTTATTCGATATGTAGTCTCACAAAGTATGTGTGTATTTTAACATATATTCCTCGTTGTTCACCTAATCGCGAAAAGTAAGCTTACCACAACCTTTTCTTTTACCCATATCGAAGAAAATGCATTCACTTAGTTCTATAGATCAGAATGCATAAGAAAATGTCGTCTCGTTTCCTCAGTTCTAGATGTAAAGATTAAACAAAAAGTTCAACCAAAATTACAAACAGAGATATACCGAGAGTGTTCAAAAATATAAACATACCAAGGACCTCAATTGCCAAGTAGTCTACCAGGGTCAGCGAGGAAAAAATAATTAAAGTTCAAGATTTTCATTAAGAGAAATTTTCTATATGTATTTCTCATTTTAGATCTCTTTTATTCCATTCACAAAGACACACGAGAGAGCTTAAGGATGTAAAAAAATAAAACACTCCTTGAACTATTCAGTATTTATGAGTTTTTAAGGAAAGTATCATATTTTCTTAGTTTTGTCGCATTGAAGAGTAAAAGAAAGTTAACAAAATACTGGTTAAATTTTGAAACACTTTTCATCATTGAAAAATTTCAAATATTAACAATCCGATAATAGGTGGTGAGAGTTTGTAAACACTTAAAAAAGAGTTCCTTACTCGAACTGAAATATTCTTCGGGAGGCGCTCTTTAAAACTTGGAACAAAATGTCTAATTTCAGCTTTAAGAGCGGGGTTCTGAAGAGGAGGCAGCCACCCTTCTTTACTTAACAATTTCGTTTTGTTTTAAGTTTTAAAGTAACTCCTTAATTTAAATAATAATAATTTATTTTTTTATCCACTTACAAAAGGGAAAAAGTGGAGTACAAGGAGAAAAACAAAGAACTACAAATAACATAAAGAACACAAAAAAACACAAAACACAAATACAAGAAAAAAAATAACAATTTAGAAAAAGAGGCGAACAAGATGATTGTTAGGACCAAGACAGATTGGCACTTCATCAATCAAATTTGAGCTTAGTTTTTCCACTGAAAGACCAATATCCGTTGCCTGATATTTACTGATTAACCTTCGGTTCCGAAATGATCGTGGTAAATAACGTAGGATCTTTAAATACCGATAGTAATCCGTCTTGACCCTCTTTCCGTCACCTTTATTCGAAAGCATAAAAAAAACAGTACAAAATAACACAGAAAGGTCGCAGAAACTCGAATACAGATTTGTAAGTGCTTGTCGCCGGAAACGTCCACGATTTCCAACAATTTTAGAATACCCCAGTTTAAGCTTAAATGGATTATCCCGATTCATCTGAAAACGAAAAAAATTAAAGAATTGCAGAAATCCCAAGCAATCGAACAGAAGTAACTTGTGGTACGGAAAAAGAAATGCAATCGAAAGGATGAGACGAACTAACCCCATTAAATATAAAAAATTCACATTTATCTACATTTAGCAATCATCCAATTCTTGCAAATGCATCAGCAACGGATCGGAGAGAACGCGCTAAACCGGTCTCAGTACGACTAATAAGAAGCAAGTCGTCAGCATAAGCTAAGTATGATACGTCTGTGAATCCTGTAAAACAAGAACTAAGTATACCTGACAAAACATTTTCAATATAAGCATTAAAGATATGAGGAGAGAGAACTCCTCCCTGTCTCACTCCACACTTGACTAGCATATGTCCGAAAAAATCACCATTTCCTGATTTTAATCTTAAATAAGAATTTGAAAACCAAAACTTCAAAACCAGAATCAGAGAAGCATTCACACCAAGCTGACTAAGAGCATACCAAGCCTGAGCATGGCAAACACTATCGAATGATCTAGATATATTAAGGGTGCAAAAATAAAGACTATTTATTCCAAGTGGATTCCTTAATAAGCTGCGCTAAAACACGATGAGAATGTTGACAGCTCAGACCTGACTGGAAGCCGAACTGGTTAGCCTCATAATTTGCAAATTCATCGATAAGTGGGATTAAAACCTACTCAAATAATTTACTTCGAGTACAGGCGACGGTAATTAGCCTGTACAAATTACACGAATTTAGATCTTTTCCTGTCTTTAATATAGTAGTGACACTTCCACATAAAAATGAATCAGAAACAATAGACCTTGAAAGGCAAACCTGAAATAATAACTGAAGATGCGAAAGAAGTTCAGCTGACCTCAGATCAAGATTAGCGGCACAAATACCATCAAGGTCGCAAGACTTTGACTTTAACCGTCGAAGAGATTTCACAATATTAGCTTTATCAACAGGCATAACATGTATTTGGCTCACACTATTAGGTAGATTCTTCGCCACTAAAGCAGTAAAACGGCTATGAACATCATAATTAATAGCGGAAAAGATGCGCGTATAATGTTTAATCCACGACAATCTTGGAATAATATCATAAGAAGAAGATTCTTAGAGTTTCGGCACATTCAGAACATTTTGCCACTCCTTGCCATTTGTTGGAAATTCAGCGCCCGAAAACCAAACTGAATGAAGATGACGCTTATAAACTGATTTTTTTCTTTGCTTGATGCTATAAACTGTACCACTTGAAGGTCTACCACAAGCAATCCACATTTTCAACCAAAACTTGGCTTGGTTCTTCACTTTCTTAAGTTCCGGATCACACTTCCAAAAGGTCTTACGGGTGTTAAGTCGCACGTGAGTCAACGGAACAGCTATTGCTTCAGCTTGTTTAATTGAAGAAGCGGTACTTCTGTAGTAAGAGTTTAACTTACCACGATCATCACTGAAAAAATAACCAGCGCCAAGAAGATGATAAGGCACCGAAATAGTGGATAGCAGAATAGCGAGAGTCAAAAAAATTAGAGTGATCGATTTGTATTATCCCAATCACGTTCGCAAATCCATTTTTTAGGCATAGGAGGAGCACTGAAGCTGATTGTAGAGCTAATAGATGGATCTAAATTAACAGGGAGATGGTCATAGTCTCTTTCCTCATCATCGACATAAACATCAGAGGTATGAAGAAGGGGCGAACACACACGATGGTCCAAATCAGAAACCGCTCCACTTTTATGGATATATGAGAAGATGCAATCTTTATTTATAGTCCTATGCGCGGCTGGTAGAGCATTTAGCAGGGTCTCAGATCGACTGGATGATATGTGAATGTTGCAATTTAGATCACCGACAAGAAGCCATGAATACGCAAGAGATTCAATTCCTTTAACTAGACCTTGTAGCTTATCACAAGACTTGGCAAAACTCGAGAGCGACTGTACCGACTTTTTATCATGCGGTGATAAATCTGCAACAATAGCATTGCAACAATGCACACCGGTGATAAATCTGCAAGATTCCGTCTGATATAACACACGAGGCCACCAGAAGGCCTACCCCGAGTCCGTCTAGCATTAGTACCAAGCACAAAGTGATTACGATTTCTTCGTAAAAAGTTCACGCTGCAGGCAGGAAGCAAGTGTTTTTGCAGGAAAAGGACATCAAAACGGCTTAAATTTTCCTCCAGACTTGGCACTTTGTCTTTAGTATCGTTAATGTTAAACGAGCACACCGAAATTTTGCGATATTTCATTTATGAAGGCGCTCTGTAACGGTCTTAACAAGAGCCTGGAAAAGAGGACAGCGAAAACTAAATGCCACATGATCATCGCCGTAATTTGCGCATTTTATCGGATCCGTACATGCAGTGTCTTTGCAATATTCATGAGGACCAGAGCTCGCTTTACAGCAGGTACTAGGACAGTTAGCAATTAGATGTTCAAGAGACTGGCATTTGTTACTGCGTCTCAGGATTTTTTTTTAAATTCATAGACACGGATCAGTTCATATTCAATTTTCAACCCCAGTCTAAGAGCCGAAATAAGAGACCCTTGATCACTAAAGGCAATCTTGAAACACCGGGAATTTCCAATCCGGGTGGCTTCAGCAACTCCAGAAAAGTTCTGAACAGAGATAAATCAAACGAGTCGCCAATCCCTTTTGCGATTCCGTAGAGCTTCCTTTCCAGAATCTTCACATCCGATCCACGCAAGACTGATTGGGCTGAAACACAAAAGCCACTTGCCGCTACGCTGTCAATATTCACAATTATTCTGTCTCCAGAGGCACAAATATTCTCAGCACATTCATGTCTGGCAATTTTATCAATCACAGCTTTTCGTTTCGACGGATTGTCAAGATCACACGGTGTCTTCGTGATAACGATTGTTGCTAGATTCGTTACAACTAGAATGGAAGTATCACCGTTCCCTGGTAATCCTGGGAAGTGTAGATCATAAGCAGTCACTTATCTTTAATTTGCAGCAGGGTATGAGGAAGAGTATTAATTTTTGCCGAGAGCCTAGAATAGGCTATTGGAGGCAAACACGGAACCTCTGTGGAGGAACGCATCACGGAAACAGGAATGATAGGAAAAGGCTCAGTATTCATTTTCTGAAACTGTTAAAGCATGTCCTTCAGGTGATTCATTAGAGCATTTGGTTAATTGCGTTTAGGACTAGCATCCGTAGTCGACAGCTTTTCCCACAGCAGCTTCTTCCCCTTCGTAATATCAGCCAGCTCAAAAAAGTCTGCAGCTGATTTCAAAATAATTACATCTTCTACTCTTCTCTCCAAATTATACTGAAGAAAGTTCAAAGCGGGGGAAAAACTAAACAGCCCGAAGATTCAAGATTGAAGTCCATTTTCCTTGCACATTCGTCAATCCAAACCACCAATGAAGGAACCTAGGAACAAGAGAAGTATAAGGACCCCCTCAACTATTCCCCGCAATTTACGGGTAACTCAATACCGCCGGGTACAATACGTCGCTTGCGGGAGGTTCCTTCCCTTCTTCTGCTTATTCCCAGTACACTTCTCAATGAAATGAAATAAAAAATTATCTATGGTCAGTGAAATAATTCGAGTTTAAACCACTGAATTAATGCAAGTTTAAAATTGAGAAAAAAATATTTTCACTCTGAATCTAGGTCAAGTTGTACCATAGCAAATATTACGAAATAACAAGTAAATTAGCTACAGTCACTGAATTAATTACGGTCACTGAAAAGTTCCCAGCACTTAATTAATACAAGTCTAAAGTAAATTTTAAAATCCAATAAATCCAAAGAGGTGTTCACACTTTGGAGACTAAATGAAGACTGACAATTTCAGTTGAGGAAACCTTTTTAATTTAATTTCTCGTAGTTTTTCAAATAATGCCGGGTAACCCGCATCCCCCTCCATGGAAATAATCCTCCTTGGAAAGTTCTATCGTTTAAAATGTCCCCTTCCCGGAAAATTACCATCGGAAAATTCCAGCCTCACTGTAAATTCCCCCCAGAAAATTTCTTCCCCATGATTCCACCATTAAAATTGCCCTTGGTATACTGTTACCCGAAAAAAACACTTTTTTTTATTAAATTTAGGGTCATTTTTATATTCGTACTGAAAATCTCCCTATCTTGAAAATTGTTTACGCCCCCCCCCCCCTATCTCCTTCGAATGAAAAGTTTATCTCGCGGAAAATTTTCCCATGGAACATTTTTCCTAGTGATAATTTCTCCATGGAGACTTTGTCCCACTGAAAATCCCCAGAGTATTCCGATCCTACTAAAAAAATTTCAAAGACAATTTACCCAGAGTACATCCACATTTAAAATTAAGTCACCAAACAGAAAGTAAGACAAACAAAATGAATTTCGTACAGAAATTCTGACAAATTATCCCCATGCAAAGTTTCCCCTTAAAAGTTCGTCCCCAGCAACTTTCTTTCCAACGAAAAATTCTCCCCGAAGGTATCCCTCACAGCAACCCCTCCCCACTGAAGAAAATTCACCATCTCGAAAAAAGTCTCTATACTTCCCAAAACAATATTTTATGTTAACAATTGGCCAACTTCCTAACTTGCAGCCCTTTCCCAAGGAGGTCTGGGGATTATGTCACTCCCAAAAACCTAGTTATTGGGCCGTTCAACTATGCTAATCAGACTGGCTTTTTCAAAATTTTGATCAGCCAACTTCGGGGAAAAGAGGGCGTCAGAGGGGGCTAGTTGCCTTCCAATCTTTTTGGTCACTTTGGCAGTAGAACTTTTAATTTAAGTTTAAATTAGCCGTATCTCAATCTTCTAGGACCATTGGTACGACTTGATCAAACAGTTCGTGGTAACGAACTGTAGTAAGGAGCGATCCGGCTCAATAGTAAGCAAAACTCTAAAAAATTGAATTTTGACATCAATAGCTACATCAAAAGAAAATATATTAATTTTAAATATATAGGTTTCATCAAGTTTAGTCTTACTCATCAAAAGTTACGAGCCTGAGAAAATTTGCCTTATTTAGGAAAATAGGGGAAAACACTCCCTAGAAGTTGTAGGAACTTAACGAAAATGACACCACCAGATTCAGCGTATCAGAGAACCCTACTGTAGAAGTTTCCAGCTCCTATCTACGAAAATGTGGAATTTTGTATTTTTTGCCCGAAGACAAATCACGGGTGCGTGTTTATTTGTTTGTTTGTTTTAGTTTTTTTTTTCCAGGGGTCATCGTATTGACCAAGTGGTCCTAGAATGTCGCAAGAGGGCTCATTCCAACGGAAATGAAAAGTTCTAGTGCCCTTTCTAAAGGACCAAAAAAATTGGAGGGCATCTAGGCCCCCTCCCACGCTCATATTTTTCCCAAAGTCAACGAATCAAAATTTTGAGATAGCCATTTTGTTCAGCATAGTCGAAAACCATAATAACTATGTCTTTGGGGATGACTTACACCCCCACAGTCCCTGGGGGAGGGACTCCAAGTTACAAACTTCGACCAGTGTTTACATATAATAATGGTTATTGGAAAGTATACAGACGTTTTCAGGGGGATTTTTTGGTTTTGGGGTAGGGTTGAGGGGAGGGGGCTAGGTGGGAGGATCTTTCCTTGGAGAAATATGTCATGGGGGAAGAAAAATTCAATGAAAAGGGCGCAGGACGAATCTGGTCACGTTAGAAAAAAAATGTCAAATTCAGAGCTTAATATACAATGCTGGGTGTTCGGAGCCTCTATTATGGAGTATAATTTGAAAATAACACAACTATACGAGCGATAAAACATATATACCACAACCATAACTCAAATAACGAAAGAACTGCTAAGAGATAACACAACTATAAAGCGAAAACGAGTGAAAACTAACGGGAAAATAAACGAACTAAGAGGTGAAAGGGGCCCAGAAAAAAAAATATAATCCTTTTCCAATTTTGAGCCTAACTTCCGCAAAGGAGTAATAATGTCAGAAGCCCCAAAATACCGAATTATTTTCTTTTCAAACAGTTCGTGGTAGCGAACTGTAGTAAGGAGCGACCCGGCTCAATAGAAACCAAAACTCTAAAAAATGGAATTTTTATACCAATAGCTACATCAAAAGAATCGGATTTTAATGCTGATTTTAAATATATATGTTTACACGGATTTTAAATACATCAAGTTTAATCTTACGCATCAAAAGTTACGAGCCTGAGAAAATTTGCGTTATTTTAGAAAATAGGGGGAAACTCCCCCTAAAAGTCATAGAATCTTAACGAAAATTACACCATCAGATTCAGCGTATCCGAAAACCCTACTGTAAAAGTTTCAAGCTCCTATCTACAAAAATGTAGAATTTTGTATTTTTTGCCAGAAGGCAGATCACGGATGCGTGTTTTTTTTTCCAGGGGTGATCGTATCGACCCAGTTGTCCTAGAATGTTGCGAGAGGGCTCATTCTAACGGAAATGAAAAGTTCTAGTGCCCTTTTTAAGTGACCAAAAAAATTGGAGGGCACCTAGGTCTCCTCCGACGCTGATTATGTTCCCAAAGTCAACGGATCAAAATTCTGAGATAGCCATTTTATTCAGCGTAGTCGAAAAACCTTATAACTATGTCTTTGGAGACGACTTACTCCTCCACAGTCCCCATGGGAGGGGCAACAAGTTACAAACTTTGACCAGTGCTTACATATAGTAATGGTTATTGGGAAGTGTACAGGCGTTTTCGGGAGGATATTTGGTTGGGGGGAGGGGTTGAGAAGAGGGGGATATACTGGGGGAACTTTTCTTCGAGGAATTTGTCATGGGGGAAGAAAATTTCCATGAAGGGAGCGCAGGATTTACTAGCATTATTTAAAAAAAAAACAATGAAAAAATAAATATGAAAAAATTTTTTCAGCTGGAAGTAAGGAGCAGCATTAAAACTTAAAACGAACAGAAATTATTACCCATATGAGGGGCTCACCTCCTCCTAATACCTGGCTCTCTTATTTTTTTAGTAATGTCAACTATTTATTCTACGGCTTTTGTGATTCAGGGGTCATTCTTAATGAATTGGGACAAAATTTAAGATTTGGTTTAAAGAGAGAGATACTGACGAGGCGGCGAACCCTCTCATATGTGTAATAAAAACATGAGAATAAAAAATTCTTTACGTAAGCTAATTTATAAGTTACGTATATCTTTTACTAATAAAAAGTTTCGTAAAAAATTAAAAGTTCTAGTTGCCTTTTTAATTAACCAAAAAATTGGAGGGCAACTAGGCTTCCTCCCCGCTCTTTTTTTCTCAAAATCATTCTATCAAAATTATGAGAAAACCATTTAGCCAAAAAAAAAATTATGCAAATTCCTCTGCGGAGAACCAAAATCAAAATATGTATTGATTCAAAAACGTTCAGAAACTAAATAAAAAAACAAGATTTTTCAACTGAAAGCAAGGAACGACATTAAAACTTAAAACGAACAGAAATTACTTCGCATATGAAAGGGCTGCTTCCTTATCAACGCCCCGCTCTTTACGCTAAAGTTTTTTTACTGTTTTAAAAAGAAGAGTTGAGAGAAAGAGTCAAACTTTAGCGTAAAGAGCGGGGCGTTGATAAGGAAGCAGCCCCTTTCATATTCGAAGTAATTTCTGTTCGTTTTAAGTTTTAATGTCGCTCCTTACTTTCAGTTGAAAAAACTTGTTTTTTTTATTTAATCACAAATAGGAGCAAAAACAACATACAAATATAAAAATATATAAAACCTTTCTTCTGGCAAAAATAATAAATTCCAAATTTTTTTAATGGGAACTCGAAACCTCTGCAATAGGGTCCTTTGATATGTTGAATCTGATGGTGTGATTTTCAGTAAGATTCCAAGAGTTCTGAGGGATTCGCCCCTTTTGAAAATAAGGCAAACTTTTTCAGAGCTTTCCGGGAGAAATTTTGTACTCGGGAGATTTTCCAAAATTCCCATAGGAAATTCTTTTTATTTGTCTTACTTTGACTTTGTCTATTACTTTATCGTGTGGAGATGGTAGATATGCTGGAGAAACTTTCCATCGAGGGATTTGTCATGGGTGAAGAAAATTTCCACGAAGGGAGCGCAGAATTTACTAGCATTATTAAAAAAAAAAAACAATGAAAAAATAAATATGAAAAAGTTTTTTTACAGCTGGAAGTAAGGAGCAGCATTAAAACTTAAAACAAACAGAAATTATTGCTCACATGGGGGGCTCACCTCGTCCTAATACTTCGCTCTTTACGCTAAAGTATTTTTAGTAACGTCAACTATCATTTCTACTGCCTGTGTGATTCAGGGGTCATTCTTAATGAATTGGGACAAAATTTAAGATTTAGTGTAAAGAGAGAGGTACTGACGAGGGGGCGAACCCTCTCATATGTGTAATAAGAACATGAGAATAAGAAGTTCTTTACGTAAGCTAATTTATAAGTTGCGTATATCTTTTACTAATAAAAAGATTCGTAAAAATTTTTAGTTGCCTTTTTAATTAAACAAAAAATTGGAGGGCAACTAGGCTTCCTCCCCCGCTCTTTTTTTCTCAAATCATTCGATCAAGATTATGAGAAAGCCATTTAGCCAAAAAAAAAAATATGCAAACTTCGTTTTAATTATTCCTCTGCGGAGAGCCAAAATCAAAACATGAATTGATTCAAAAACGTTCAGAAATTAAATAAGAGAAAAAAACAAATTTTTTCAACTGAAAGTAAGAAGCAACATTAAAACTTAAAACGAACAGAAATTACTTCGTATATGAAAGGGGCTGCTTCCTCATCAACACCCCGCTCTTTACGCTAAATTTTTTTACTGTTTTAAAAAGAAAAGTTGAGAGAAAGAGTCAAACCTTAGCGTAAAGATTGGGGCGTTGATGAGGAAACAGCCCCTTTCATATACGAAGTAATTTCTGTTCGTTTTAAGTTTTAATGTTGTTCCTTACTTTCAGTTGAAAAAACTTGTTTTTTTTTATTTAATCGTTAGATGGGATGGTTTTTACAGTATACAAATATCATAAGCAATATCTACACAATTCTAAGGAAGTGCAGAAAGTCATTTTTTGAAACTTAAACTTTAAAGAAGGTTCGCGAAAATCCTGCATTGGATTCAATCATTCAAAGCAGAGCGGAGCTTACGCGCATAGAAAGGCTACACAAGCCTAATTTGTCCACTTCTATTGACCACTTCAAATGTGCCCCACCAAGAGGTTTTTTTCCCTGTGGAACATAACTGTCATGATTATGGCGGTAGCTACGACCTTGTAGAGAACGAAGAGACGTCTAATAATAACGAAAAGCTTAAGATATGTTTTGAGAAAAATAATTATCTGGTGAAAAAGAATTTTCATTTGTATGCCTACCTGATTTAGGAATGGTAACTAGCATTTCGTGAACCTCAATAGTACAAATTTATAGCGAAAATAAATCCATATAAAATTCAAAAAGTGCATGAAAACCCCTCAAAAATGGTATTGTTTTGAAATAAAAACTGTACCGTTGTGATCGCCATGGTTAAAAACCCAATTTTGGAGAAAAACTGTCTCTCCACCTTGAACCGCAAGGCAAATCCTTTGTTGACATGGAGAGCAGTTCTTTGTCTCCTTTTTTGCTCTCTTCTTTTTTCCCCCAAGAGTTATCGTATCGAACCAGTCGTCTCAGAATATTCGAAGAGGGGACATTTGCTCATTTGAAAGAAAATACCATAAAAAGCGCCCTTTTTAAATCACGCAAGAGACCTTGCTACAACAAAGTGATGTTTTCTGCCATATTTGCCACAAAACTTTAAACCTAAGGGAAGGAAATTTCCGAGATAGCTAATTGGTTGTTCATGGTTTAAAACCCTAAGCATAATGTTTTCAAACCCCTCACCATCTTGAAAAATCACAGCCAAATGATGTTTCCTGTCATTTTGTACCACAAACTATTAATTATTTTCCAAATTTTATTAAAATTCCAGGAAATACAAATTGCAATAGTACCAATTGACGGTTCATAGTCTAATACCTTATATAGGAGGTAATGAGCCCCTATCATAAAAAACAGCTCTAAATTGCTACCTGAGTCCTGAATTATCCACTGAACTGTCTGAATCGTCCATATTTATTCATTATTAACTTTTAAGAACTCTCCGAGAGAGAAGTTTTCAAATAAAAGTAAGGAGCCCCATTAAAAACAAGACAAGCTGAATAATCATAAAGCAATTTAACTGAAAACGGCTGTAAATTCTAATAAAGAATTCGTGAAACCCGAAACGAATAAAAATGAAAATAAAGAATCATGCAAGAACCAAAGATAACAAATAATGATGTGATTAAATAAATAAATCCCAAAACTAGTAAAAATTAAGTAGAACACCGCTTTCAAACAAAAAAAAAAGTACAAAAATTACTAAAAACATGGTTTTGAATACAGCCCCGCACCTTACTTTAGCCTTAAAGTTCGAAAACCCATTGTACAATTTACGTTTTATTGAAAACTATATGCATTTTGAACGATGGGCTTTAATTTTTCTAAACATCAACAAAAGCTAAAAGCTTTGAAAAACTAATGAGAATAAACATAATGTTCTCGAATGATTTGATTTTATTATTATTGATTTTATGGGAAATTTTATTCAACTGTAATTTCTTCAATTTTATACAAAAAAAAATTATGATATATTTTGTTTTCAGTAACGTGCAAATGAAACAATAGGCCTTAGAACTTCCATGGCTAAAGGAGAGGGTCAGGCAGCAGTTAAAACCATTTCTATAGTTATTTTTCGACCGTTTTAAGTTCGACTTGAAATTCGTACGACTTGAGTCGTACGAATTTGATTTTTATTCATTTTGGGATTTATTTATTCTTCTAGCTTATACCAGCATTTGTTATCGTTATGCTTGCCACGATTGTTTATTTTAATTTCTGTTTGTTTTTGGTTTTCATTCATTCTTTGATAGAAATTTTTGGTTGACGGTAAGTTTAAGTTTATGACTTTAGCTCTGCTCGTTTAAATTTGAATACGACTCGTTACCTCTCTTTGAAAAAACTCCTCTTTCGGAAAGTTTTTTTTTTCAATTAATTTTTCTTCGTCATTTACGGTAAAGTTTCTGTTTAAGTTTCAGTTTAAGAATGTTTCTGTTTAGGAATAAAAATATCCGATTCTAATTGAAATTCAGTTACATAAAGTGATCTGTGCGCTAGATTTGATTTTATTTGCTAAATTTAGAGAAGTTTTGGAACGGCTCTTGGACGAAGATTTTAACTAAACAGTATTTTGTGGCAATATACTCAAAAGAATCCTCCTATGAGAATGTCCAATATTTTACATATGAATGAAAATAGAATAAGAGAATGAAAATAAATAATAGACATCATTCAGCTCTCTCTAAATCTTTTCTGTATGACTACCCACCGAAAAATAAAAGAGGTAATATAGCCATTTATTTCTGAGATTAGATTTTTTGAAAAAAAATAAGGTGTATTTTTTGGCTAGGTGTATATGCATTTATCTTTGATTTGCTAAATTCAAAGGAAGAACATACCTTCTTTGCTTAATCACACTCTTTTCTATCAACTATTTCTTGTGCTTTGCTTGGGCACCGACAGAAAACAGGAGTTGAACTTAACATTCAAATAACATTTGCTGGCACTTTCAAAAGTTTTTCAAATATCACCACCTTAATCAACACTAATAGATTTATATACATAAAAAGCAGATTGTTAGTGTTTATCTTCTATAATGTAGTTTCTAACTAAAGGACCACTTTCAACCTCCTGGATGAAACTAATATACAATTTCTTATCGGAAATTTCTTTTAGGTTAGATTTATGTAATATTAAGAAATTCAGCAGTGTTAAGTTGTGCAATATGATTACACAAGAGGCGGAGATGGTTCAGGTCACTGCAAAAGAACAGACTTCTATGTGTCCTTTTCATTTCACATCTGTTTCATTACATTCATCTAGAAAACTTGAGAATTACGTTTTAACGTAACCCTCATAAAAAAAAAATACTATTTACTGCTATTTTGGTTTTCAGTTTTTATTATCTTAATTTGTTCCTTAAAGCCTCTACTTTTAGCTTGTATTTACAAGAGTCCCCATTTCTGAGTTTTTTATGGCACTTGGTATTAACCAAGTGACATATAGCAGTCGCCAATTCTGTCGGTCTGTCGATCTGTCGGTCTGTCTGTCGGTCCCGGTTTTGCTACTTTAGGAACTTCCAGGTAAGCTAGGACGATGAAATTTGGCAAGCGTATCATGGACCGGACCAGATTAAATTAGAAATAGTCGTTTTCCCGATTTGACCATCTGGGGGGGGAGTGGGGGCCCGGTTAATTCGCAAAGAATAGAAAAAATGAAGTATTTTTAACTTATCAGCTGGTATTTGGATCTTGATGAAATTTGATGTTTAGAATGATATTGTGTCTTAGAGCTCTTATTTTAAATCCCTACCGGATCTGATGACATTGGGGGGAGTTGGAGGGGGAAAACCTAAAGTCCCGGTTTTGCTACTTTAGGCACTTCCAGGTAAGCTAGGACGATGAAATTTGGCAAGCGTATCAGGGACCGGACCAGATTAAATTAGAAATCGTTTTCCCGATTTGACCATCTGGGGGGGGGGAGTAGGGGCCGGTTAATTCGGAAAAATAGAAAAAATGAAGTATTTTTAACTTATGAGCGGGTGATTGGATCTTAATAAAATTTGATGTTGGAATGATATTGTGTCTCAGAGCTCTTATTTTAAATCCCGACTGGGTCTGATGACATTGGGGGAGTTGGAGGGGGGATACCTAAAATCTTGGAAAACACTTAGAGTAGAGGGATCGAGATGAAACTTGATGGGAAAAATAAGCGCAAGTCCCAGATACATGATTGACATAATCGGAACTTATTTGCTCTCTTTGGGGTAGTTGGGGGGGGGGGGGGAGTAAGTCTTAAAAATTAGAAAAATGAGGTATTTTCAACCACGAACGGGTGATCGGATCTCAATGAAATTTGATGTTTAGAAGGATATCGTGTCTTAGAGCTCTTATTTTAAATCCCGATCGGATCTGGTGATGGGGGCGGGGAGTTGGGAGGGGGAAGCCTAAAACTTGGAAAACACTTAGAGTGGAGGGATCGGGATGAAACATGGTGGGAAAAATAAACACAAGTCCTAGATAGATGATTGACATAAACGGAACGGATCCGCTCTCTTTTGGGTAGTTGGGGGGGGGGGTATTTCTGAAAAAAATGAGGTATTTTTAACTTACGAACGGGTGATCGGATCTCAATGAAATTTGATATTTAGAACGATATCTTGGCTCAGAGCTCTTATTTTAAACCCGACCGGATCTGGTGACATTGGGGGGGGGGGGGAGTTGGGAGGGAGAAACCTAAAAATTGGAAAACACTTAGAGTGGAGGGATCGGGATAAAACTTGGTGAAAAAAAAACACGAGTCCTAGATACATGATTGATATAACCAGAACGGATCCACTCTCTTTGGGGTAGTTGGGGGGGGGGGTTAATTCTGAAAAATTAGAAAAAATGAGGTATTTTTAACTTACGAACGGGTCATTGGATCTCCATGAAATTTGACTTTTAGAAAGGATATCGTGTCTTAAAGCTCTTGTTTTAAATCCTGACCGGATCTGGTGACATTGGGGGAAGTTTGGGGTGGGGAGACCTAAAATGATGGGAAACGCTTAGATTGGAGGGATTGGGATGAAACTTGATTGGAAAAATAAGCAAAAGTCTTGCATACGTAATTTACATAATTGGAACGGATCCGCTCAATTGCGGGGGGGGGGGGGAATTCTGAAAAATAAGAAAAATGACGTATTTTTAACTTACGAAGGAGTGATCGGATCTTCATGAAACTTCATATTTAGAAGGACCTCGTAACTCCGATATCTTATTTTAAATCTCAGCCGGATCAAACGTAATTGGGGGGGGGGGCAGTTGGGGAGACCGGAAATCTTAGAAAATACTTAAAGCGGTGAGATCAGGATGAAACTGGATGGGAAGAATAGAAACCTGTCTAAGATACGTGACTGACATAACTGGACCGGATCTGCTCTCTTTGGTGGAATTGGGAGGGGGAGGTAATTTTGAAAATTGAGGTATTTGTAACTTACGAAAGGGTGACCAGATCTTAATGAAATTTGATATTTAGAAGGATCTTGTGCTATAAAGTTCTAATTTCAAATTCCGACCAGATCCTGTGACATTCGGGGGAGTTGGAGGGGCGGATCCGCTCTCTTTGGGGGAGTGGGGGCGAGGGTTAATTCTGAAAGATTATAAAAATGAGGTATTTTTAACTTACGATTTAAGAAGGAAACATGTTTGAGAAGGAAGCATGATAAGAAAACAATTTACAATATGCATAACAATTGTAGCAAACAGATTTTGCATGGAACCCCCTATATTTTACCCCCTTCCCCAAAATGTGTAAATATACAGTCGAAATTATATATTTCCCCTCTATTCCCCCAATGCGTCTCTCTTGTTTCATACCTTGTACTTATTAATTGAATTAACTGTTTAAAAGTACAACCGGAAAACAAGTGATGGGTGACAGAATGCATTGGTTTTATATAATTTGGACTATATATTTGCTTTTTAGGGGAAGGGGGGTTGGCGGTAAAGTATAGGGGGGATCCATGTAAACGGTGTTTGCTACAGCTATTGTGCGTATTATGAAATGTTTTCTTAACATGTTTCCTTCTCTAGGCTTATACCCGTAAGCTGTAACTATTGCTGACGAAATTGGAATTCCCTAAGAAGCAAAGTCCTGCGGATGTAACTGTTCCAGTCATCTATGCAGTCAGCACAGTAAAGGGAAAATATTTTTACACTGTGACAGTCATCAATGATGATTTCACATTCATGAACTTAGCTATTGACTTTTAATTAGTTCCCAGTCCTTTGGGCACAGACAACGCGGGTTTTAATGCGCAATTTAAATACGTATTTAAAACGTTTTCCATGAATTTGATGAGCAGAAATGGAAGTCATTCAAGAATCTATGTCAAAAGATAAGGATAAAATTGTAACTGAAGTGTATGAAAAAATTCCTACCTATAAAGAACGGTGTCGATAATACAAAAGGGTAAGGTAATAATTTTTGATGTTATTCTAAAGTCTGGTTTATAATAATTGCCAATAAACAAAGTACGGCAAATTCGATAACTCTTGTACCGAGTCTAACTTTAGGTTCTGACCTTCTCACAAGTGCCAAATGAGCTCTTCCGACCTCGTACCATATGAGCTCTCGGCTCTTCCGACCTCGTCACAAGTGCCATATGAGCTCTTAGCTCTTGTTTTTTTAGCGGTTACCATATGATAACCTTAAGTTTTGAGACGGATAGCTTTGAGGATGTTTCTCTTATACTATTTTGTTTTTGCTGGTTTATTATCCTCTAGATTCTTTCTTATGTTTCAATTTTTTTTTCGTGAAGCACTTCATTCTGATTGTTCTAATTTGACGAAACAAAAGCACCCATACATTCTTGGTCTGATCACATCTCTCTCTTCCAGACACAGCGAGTCTCTCTTTTTCCACCAGAAACTCCAAACCAAGAAAAGAGGAAGAGAATATTTTCATGGAGGGAAGTAAACGTGTAAGAGAGAAGATCAGAGCGAGCTGCAGAGATAATTCTCTTACTAGACAGCGAACCTGAGATGGAAATCATGTCTGATGATGACGGCGAGTCTGATCCGAAATGGAAACCAGCCCTTAGTGACAACTTCACATACACCGTCCTACAGCCTTTTCAGTCGGTTGATGACCTTACGAAAGACTTACCTCTCACCAAGTTAAAATGGGTCGAAATTTTTCGGGTGCATAAGACGAATTTGATGGTGAAGAAGCCACTACATTCCCCGTTACTGGAGCTCCACCGTCTCCAATTCAATCGACAAGCTCGCCCCCCTATTTATTCTTCAACCGCTCTCACCGCATCAAGGAAAAATCAAGATACCACAAAAGAACACAAGTGCCTAAGATTGAGCCCCGTTATAGCACCTGGAAAGCTTCCCTTCCAAAAGCAAATAAAATTCACTTAAAAATTGAACCATTCAGAACTTTTATCACGGAAAGTGCGGTCAGTGAATTCGTTGACCAAGCCAATCTGCGTGTAACAAGGAAAATAAACGCTATGATTGCCCTAAATCTGACCCAGCATGAGATGTACCGGCTCTTTGGAGTAGAGATAATCATGAATATTGTAAAGCCACCAGCTATGAGGATATACTGGGAGCATACTGTCCGATGCAGTCCAATCACAAAGGCTATGAGCCATGACAGATTTTTGACGATTTGGAAGTTTTTTCATATTAATGACAATAGCTTAACATTGCCATTTGATCAAACTGGTCATGATAAACTGCACAAAATCAGAACAAAGTATGACAAGCTTAGGGAAAATGTAAAAGCATACCGCCTGAGCAGAGACAAAGTATAGACAAACAGAAGATTTCCTTCAAGGGCGACTAAGTTTCAAACAGTTTTTGAAAGAAAAGCATCACTCATGAGGTGTAAAAGTGCTTACAAGAGCTGGCGTGAGTGGCATTGTCTCTATGACCTAGAAATCTACACAGGAAAAGGCTCAGTTCCGACTAGTTCTTTCGTGCTGGGTGCTGACATTGTCCTTTGCCTGATGGACAATGTACCACGGGGAAGGAATTTCAAGCTGTACTTTGACAATTTTTATACATTTACTGATCTTATTCATGCCTTTGGTAGCAATCACGAGGCTGAATAATGTAGAACCATAAGGAGTAATCGTATGAAAGGTGCAATATTTGAAATTGATGCACCATTGAAAAATAAAGGGCGTGGAAGCTATGATTATAGGCTCGAGAGGCACACAGAAGTCTCCATTGTGAAGTAGTTCGACAGTAAACCATTGGGTGTGCATTTTGCTGTGCATTGGGCCTCACCATACTTTGCTGTAGTCACAGTCAACCAGTGTCAAAGGTGGAACGGAAGTGCCCGTAGCCATGTCGAGGTAGATCGCCCATGTGTTATCTGCGAGCACAAAAAGTCAATGGGATAACTAGACTTGTCTGATATACTTCTGGAGCTCTGACATACGGTCCAAGAAATGGTACATGGGGATAGTTTATTATGTCCTTGACTTAGCTGTGAGCAACGCTAGGCTTCTACATAGGCAAGAGTGCGAAAACCTGGGTGGACAGCATATGTCCTTCATGTACCTCAAAATGGATATTTGCAGACCCTTAAGTGTCAGGAGTTTGTAACGGTCCTTGTGGTAGTTGACACTCTGTCAGTACCCTACAAAGCAAAAAACTAAAACTACAGAAGCAGACATGTCGTCAGAATCGGTGCGATATGACTCTGCTAGCCATCTACCCGGTATTGTCGAAAAGGGAAGCTGTCGGTACGAAAAATGTGCTTAGGGTGCTAGCCAAATTCTCCGCTTTAAATGCAAAGTTCGGTTGCGTCTGAATGGAAACAGAAACTGTTTTATGAACTTCTATATTAAGTGAACTGAATCTTTTTCATCCTAAGGTGATAATATTATAACAACTTCCATTTCAGTTTGTGAATGAAATAAATAATTGAAGTAGAAATTTATTAAATCTAAGCTGATGTTGATTGTTATTACGTGGTTTCAGAATTTTTCAAGAACTCGCTCAATGTACAGGTATGAGAGGGCTAAGAAGAACTATTCTTGATTAAGATTTGTCGTTAGCCCTCTCTTGAGAAATTGTTACCTATGTCATTGATGCCAATGTCATTTTTCATCCATTTTACCTTTGTGGAGAAAAGAAGTTGCCTTTATTTATTGCAGGGCATGTAAACAAAATTTTAATGGTGATGAAGCCCAAAAAAGACAGCTTCTGTATATTTTACAAGGATAAGTATGACATATAATATCCCAGGTACCACAGTGGCGTTGCATAAGTAAAGAGCAAGAGGGCTCAATTTATTGTTTATAATATTTTTATTCTTTTTGAATTTTCTTATACACTTGCTTGGAAGTTCTTGTCATAGAAACTTCAGAAGGACCACAATTGATTAAAAATCAAAACTTTTAAGCCTTTTTAAAAAGTCATAAGAGATTGGAGGGCAGCCAGAACTCATCGACGTTCCTTTGTTCGACAGTAGGGCTCAATGAAAATTTTAAGTAGCCATTTTAGTCAGCAATGTAGAACGGTCCAATAGAACTGTCTCTGGAGATGTCAATCCCCCACAGACCTTCGGGCAGGGGTATTAACTTACAAAACTCACCCATTGTTCACATATAGTATTTGTCTGGAAAGAGGGGAGAAAGTTTTTGGTCTTTGGTATTGAAAAAGACCAAGAGTATTCAGGCGGATCTTTCAGAGAAAGTTGAGGGGAGTGTTGAACTAAACAAAAAAACACTATATGCTCGGAGCTTGTCAAAAGTGCGTATCTCAGGAATGGATTAGAGTTTTAAGTTGGAACTTTAGAGAAATGATGAGGGCAATTTTCAATTGGCCAAAAGGCAATATGTCCACGCTACGACTGCTAGTACTACTACTACTACTACTATTAGTGGTACTACTACTATAATCTCGTCTGTTATGATTCCTACTAAGGCGGAGGATAGTAAGGTAAATATTTCAGGAAAGACTGAGGGGAATCTTAAACTAAATTAAAATACAGTATGTGTATACAGGCTGTCAAAAATTGTGCATCAGCAATATCTTCAGAACAGGTTAGAGCATCAAGCTGATTCTCAAAGAGAATTATAAGGAGGAGTGTTATACTGACAAAAGGCAATATGAGCAATCCGATCCTGCTGCTAATACCATTACTACTATTGTTGCGACTAATACAACTACCACTACAACTACTACTACAACTATAATACTAGTACTACTAAGGCTATAGACATGATGGTGAACATTTCAGAGAATATTAAGGGGAAAGTTGAAATAAATCGAAACACTGTGCATGCATGTTTTCAAAAGGGCGTATCTTAGGAATAGCTTAGGAAATTAGGCCGGAAATTTCAAGAAAGAACAAGGGGGGCGTGATCCAAGACGAGAAAAATTCACACTACTGCTATTACCACTACTGCTACTGCTACCACTACTGATACTGCTACTAATACCACTAGTACTACTGCTATTAATTTTACCACTGCTGCTTAACACGATTGCTACTACCACTCCAACTACTACTTTTATTACAATTACTGCTAAAGCGAAGAGTATTGACCCATTAAGGCCCAAGAAAAAATGTCAGAGATTCTAGTTGTCCTTTCAACAATTTATTTTTAATACATAATTAAGCGCAAAATGGATTTATATATTTTTCCTGTTTCCAGTTTCCGAGATACAAGGCTCCTATTTATAGGACGGTAGGCTGCTGTCGTATCAAAATTAGTTTTTAATGTCAAAGATTCAATTAAATACAATACAAAGCATAAACAAATGAAAACTTCGTGTGGTAAGACGGAACAGCCAGTTCACAATGGGACGTCACATTTCTCTCAGTAGCTGAGTGGTTTTTCTTGCACTGTTCGCCTTGGCATCATTGCTACTTTTCCCGCTTTATTGGGAATTATTCTATTCCATCAAGACGTGTACTGACTGGCTGACAAGCCAGTCTCGTAATCAATTCCATCAATGTACCTGTTGTGTTTCCTGAGTGGATGCAGCTACCATACTGCCATCTTTCCCTTCAATCCCTTCACTCTTCGTTCAACCAGTTTTAGTGAATATAGGCTGAGAAAATTGGATGTAACAGAGAAAGGTTTTTACCCTGCTATTTCACGGCCAATAAATCGTTGGCTGCATCAAACCAATAATCATACACTGCTAGTTTTTCACTCTTAAAATCCATGTTGGAAGTGCGAGGGCATCTTGTTTAAAACCAACGATCCTATAAATAGGAAAGTGGGCCATAACAGCTTGGTGAAAATTTCAAAAAGTTTGTAGGGAAATTAAAACATACTATTGGCAGTTAGGTTGTCAAAAGGGCATATCAGCTAGAACCTAGAAATGTCTTAGAGTATTAAGTTGAAGCTTCCAGAGCAAGTTATGAGTGGCGTCCAACTGACCAAAAACATATATGTTAAACTATTACTACTACTTCTGCTGCTTCTACAGTTAACACAGCAACTAATCCCACTGCTACAAATACTAGAAGAGATGCTATTACAACTACTAATCCTCCTATCGCTATCAAAACCACTATTACTACTAAAGCAAAGGGTATGAAGGCAAGTTTTGGGAATATTGAGGGTGTGTAATACTACTACTACTGCTACCACTATTACTACTGCTACTATTACTACTATAGATAAGGATATTAATGTGTAAATTTCAAAAACGATTGAGAGGACGTTGAACTAAATCAAAACCCTGTGTTTATGCAGGCTGTCAAAAAGAAACATCAGCAATGTCCCAAAGACTACTTAGGGCATTAATTTGAAACTTCCAGCGTAAGTTGAGAGGGAAGTTGAAAAAACAAATGTGCTATGTCTAAAATGCTATTAATGCTATTACTACTACAACAGCTATTGCTATTACGGTAGATAAAGGTTTTTAGATGAAGCTCACAGGGGATGTTGAACTGAATCAAAACACACCATGTGCATGTAAATTTTCAAAAAATTATATCAGCAATGTCTCAAAAACTAGTGCAAGCAGAGGGGGATATTGAAATAACCAACAGGCAATATCTGTAAGTTACCACTATTGCTACTACTACCGGCGCTACAACTACTTCTTCTACTTAGGTTAGGAGGGCTAAGAAGAAAATTTTAGAGAATACTTTAGGCGATGCTAAACTAAAACAAAGTAGACTATGGACGTTCAGGCTACCAAAAAGGTACATTAGTGATTCCTTACAAATAGCTTAGAGTATTTAGTTGAACATTTCATGGTATATTGATAGGGATGCTGAACTAGTCAGCACCTCTTAATGTTTGCTCCTTTCTAATTTGACTTAGTTATTTATTGTAATTTCCGTTCACTTGGGATTTCATTCATTTATTGATGTTGGTTTATAGTAGTTTTATCCTTGATAAAAAAATTGTCTGTATTTTTGTTCATCATTGGTTTAATTTGGGTCTTTACTTTTCTTTAAAAAATATCTTCTGCGGAAATAGGGCTTTTCAAATTACTTACCGCAAACAAAGCAGAGCGTTTATACAAAGACAGAGTAATAGTTTACATCTAAAAACAAAATCTTGCTTTTGAAAAAAGTTTGCCCTGTTCTCCTGTTTTCTAGCTAAGAACTTTATCCATGAGGACAAATTAAGTTTTGGGTTGTTGTTTTATTGGATCAAAGTGTTAAAATAGCTGTAACGGGTAGATACGTGAAGTAGCAGTAAGGAAAACATTTGCATACTTAAGTTTTGAACTGTATTTGGTTTTATTCCTCACAATAATGAAGTCTGAGTTCAAATTTAATTACTAATTTACTGCAACTATAAAATTATTAATTAGTTAAGATCTAAGTTTCGACTAAGCTATCAGGGACACTTAACTGTTCAAGGTGCAGGTGTTCCTGCCTTGGGTGTTTCCTCTGAAACGGCTTAAACCATATAAGTGGGAAGTAACATCTCGCCAATCAGGATTTACTCTCTTTATGGTTAGCTGTGAACACCCAAATCCATCAAATTGTGAGTGGAAATAACGCATTAGCTCCCTTTATCGTTGCCAGCATGCTACTGAAAATTGCGTCCAAAATTTACCAAACAGCTCATGACAAAAAAGTGTAAGTAAAGAGCGACGTGGCTCATTTAACGTAAATTAAAAGTTCTAGTGCCCTTTTTAAGTGACATAAAAAATTGGAGAGGAAGTAGCCCCCTACCTCCCGGGTCTCTTCCTTCCATATTCGTCCGATCAAAAATTTAAGATAGGTATTTTGTTCACCGTAGTTCATAGGTCCAATAGCTATACTGTTGATAATAATAAAGAACTCCGAAGTCCCTTGAGGAAGGGCTGTTAGCGGTATCGGGCTTACCGGTATCGTTTGCATTAGTATCGGGTGTATCGGTTTAAAACGTATCCGTATTGGGCACATCAGCTTCAGCCGTTTTTGTTTGTTTTTTTTTTAGTTATGGTTTTCTGCCTTTTATTTGGATATATGCAGAACCTGTTTTTATTAAGGCTAATTATGATAATTCCTAACTAGTGCTAATTTTCCTGCTATGCCAATAAATCATGATTAACCGCCAAAATCAGAACGATTTTGAGGTGGTATTTTATTACGATTCCTACAGCGGATTGTACAGGGAAGGGGATTTTCTACGGGAAGAGTTTTCCATGGTGAGGACATTTTGTGGGGTAACTTTCCTGGAAAAATTTTACGCGAAGGAGAGTTATTTTCCTGGCATTATTTAATAAATTGTAACAAACTGGAAAAGAATGCTGCAAGAAGTAAGGAACGACACTAAGCTTAAGACCAACAGAAACCATTTCGTAAATGAGGGAGACTGCACCCCCTCTCCAGAAAAAATAGAAATATTATGGCAGTGTCTTAAGCCATTTAGTATATCATGGATTTTCTGGCATTACTAGAAAAAAGATCATTAATAAAATTAAAAAAAAAAAAACAGTTTTTTCAACTGAAAGTAAGGAGCAACGTTAAAACTGATAACGAACAGAAATTACTTCCTATGTAAAAGGGACTAACCTCTTTTTCAATAAATCGCTCTTAACGCGAAAGTTTTTTATGACTTTAAAAGGCAGAGTGTGACAAACAGTCAAACTCTTGCGTAAAGAGCGGGGTAGCGTAAACGGAATAAACCCTTTCATATACGGGATAATTTCTGTTTGTTTTAAGTTTTAACGTTACTCCATGCTTCTTTTGAAAAAAAACTTGTTTCTGTCTTTAATCCTGATCGGCGAGCAAGGTGCCAAGCATTCAAAACCCCCCATACCACCTTTCCCAGGGTTTTATCTTATGCAATAGATAGCGTCCAGATGTGCAAGGAAAATACACAATACATGGAATTGGTTACGTCACTGCTGAAAAGATATTTCTATATGACTTTAATTTGACATCTGTTTCTTTATATTCATCTAGAAAACTTCAGATTAGGGGTTTAAATAGTTCTACATCTGGTTTACATTCAAACGTTGACTTCGTATATTAGTATTGTCGTAGATTGTTCTTTGATGTTTTATTGTGTTTGTTGGCTACTATAGAAGAATTCGTGAGATTTTGACGGAATTTGCAATAGAATTCTTGAAGTTGCACAAAATTAAAAGCGGAATAACTTAAACAAAAACCCAAGTTTAATTGGGTTTTGTGACTAAAACCTATTTTAAATTGATTTTAAATCAATAGATTTTAAGCCATCAAGTATCTCTCTACCATGATCTGGTAGCCAACTAGCCAAGCCGTGAGAAATGGCACCAAATGTGCCACTTTTAGTGCCATGTGTTACTTGCAGATGGTGGGACTTATAAAAAGTCCATAGTTATCAGCAAGAGTTTTTAATGAATCATTGAATGTCTCTCTATGATGTTGTGGTGACTCACTAACTCTGGTAGAAAAAAGAAGAAGAAACAACAATAGATACATCAGCGCTACTAATGCAAAAAAGGGATTTTCCTTGTTGTTTAAGATGGAGAACTGTATTTCTCCTGTATAAGGTTTGCGACCATGATGATTTCATTGTTGCACTTTCCATTTCGATCTGACTCCGTTTTTGTTGGATTTTCTGGCATTTTTTGCAATCATCACAGACTGTTTTCGCAATGAACTTTTACCTTTAAGACTAACCAAACCAATAACTACCATTTCTGAGTTAGTGTGAAATGACAACTTTTTCTCATCAGGCAGATTTTTTTTTTCAAAATGTGTTATGAAATCTGAGCTTTGGACTTTTGGCTGTGGTTCACTCTGTACTAGTTTGCAGCTCCTGTTGCAACCATGATTTAATGTATAGGATGGTTGAAGTAGTTTGTATCCTTGGGCGACCTTGGTGTAGCAAAGGAAAATTCCAGTGGTTATGGAATGTTGTAATTTTGTAGGCTAAGTCATCTAGCTTTAACCAATACGATATCTGATCATAAAAACGCTCATATTTTAACGTGGTAGTCACAAGATTGTAAAACGCCAAGCTTAATTGGTTTTATCATTGTAAATAGAAGACTCGCAGCATCGATAGATGATAATAGAGAACGTGTAGTACTAGAAAAAAAGTGTAGTTATTCATATTAAAGGTAAAGATCATCATTGAGTAGTGTCTA
This sequence comes from Artemia franciscana, assembly GCF_032884065.1. Taxonomy (NCBI): domain Eukaryota; kingdom Metazoa; phylum Arthropoda; class Branchiopoda; order Anostraca; family Artemiidae; genus Artemia; species Artemia franciscana. The sequence goes on from NC_088871.1 coordinate 23,542,669, forward strand.
GAGTTAATTTAAAGCCGAGTATCTGAGATGTCTTTCATAGAAAGCTTCAAAATATGGGCTAAACGTTCTTCGAAGGGGTATAAACATCCACCTCCTCCCTTTCCAGTAAAATAATCCATTGAGCGAAACGTCTATATATGTTTAAATAGTTCTTACTCTGCACCAGTTGAATTTATTGAATAAATGATCTAAAATAAAGCTTCGCTTGTATATGACCGCCTTTATTTTTAAGGACGAATTATATAGCAGTAGTGTTACTTCTGAAACGGGGAGATTAAATTAACACCTTTTCAATAGATGTCTTAATTTTTGCTTGATTATATTTGGGTACTGATCCAGCCAAAAGTACTGCTTTATGGGCCAAATGTTGGAATGTGGCCGAATGTTTCCCAGTTATGTAATCTCTGTTATTACTTAAAAAGGGTACATGATAATTACATTTTTTTACTCAACCCTCTTTCAAAAGCCTGCACTATGGAGTATGGATAGTCATATGGAAGATCATCCTTCTTCGATAATCTAAGAAATGTCATACTTTGTCAGTAGCTGTTTAAGGATTCTCATTTTCTGTAAAATTTCGTTGCATATGCATATCCCTTTTGAAGAGTGCAATTTTTATTTCGGAAATTATTTATATCATATTTGATGAGAAGCCAAGTTTCGTTTTTTGAGTGTCTGTTTCTATTGACAATGGTTACTCGTTACTTGTTGTTAGTTACTATAAATTCCTTGACCAGAGGCTCACTATAATGTAAGGCTACTGTCCTTTATTTATTGTTTGCTACCATGAACTGTTTGGTTTTTAAGTTTGGATTTCTTTATATTAACCTAAATTCTAGAGAGAGGGGGAGTGCCAGACCGATCTTTGAAAATAAGGGGGGGGGGTATACCCGCCCAAAAAACTTTCTAGGCACAAATTTTTGCAAGCTGCCCTTGAGGTCCCCATGGAACAATTTTAGGAAAGAGAGCCTTCTTTTCTTTTTGTGTTTGTGCGTGGCTTTGATCCTTCCTTGTTTATGTACGTAAAATACTATTTTAGAACACCTTAACATTTCAAGAAGATTTTTATTCACAGCTTACACTTTTGCATACACCTTTAAGGACCAGGAAAACCCTACTAAGACCATCAAAAAAACTCGTAATTTATCAGAACATTTTAAATTATAGAAAAAATATCGATGTTTCAGGGGACAGGTAAAAAATCCTCCTTGGAATGTGCCTGGTGCTAAATGAATATAAAAAAAAAACTCACCATATTCCCTTCGAGTCTGTGGATTAGGATCTCAACTTCATCTGCCGTTGTTGCAGTCAAAATAATTTGTAAGAAATTTATTGGAATGTCCTTAGTTCCAGCTGCAACAGCTAACTCAACTACTTTCGAAATAGCTCCCTAGGTAAAGATAGTTCTTGTATATGACATCATTAATCTCCTTTCAAATTTTAGTTTCTTATATCAAACCTAATTTCTACCTTAATCTGTATACAAAAAATAAAAACCTTTACCTTTGCAAGTAATAATAGAAATTGGAAGAAATTTTGCTGTAAAGATCAAAGTCTTTTTTAGTTTTTGTATCTATACACATTATCCTGTAAGAATTTAAATTCTGCTAAGAAAATTAATCGTGGAAGAGCACCTTTTACGAAAAGAAAAAGAAAAATAAACTTAGCGACAAATGCCAGGTTAGTTGTAAAACTCTTCAAATATTCGTAAACCTGAAAATCTTTTCTGAATATAGAACTTCTTCCTTTTTTTTACGGAGTTAAAAACATTCTTTAGGTTAGAATTAGGTCTACAGAATTAGGTCTACAGAATTAGGTCTACATCAAATACAAAGATGAGAAGTACATTATCATTCTATGAATATCAGGAATGTAAAGCGTTAGTTGAGGACCTAACAGTAGGATTCAAATTAAAGCTGTAGCTAGGATATGATCAATTTTCGTCCTCAAGATATCATGTCAAGATATTCATGTCATTCTAGCAAAAGAAACCCCTTCTTGGTAAAATTGATCAGTTTAGTGTGTTAAATATTTCTATTTTTGATCGAGGTGGATACGTACCAGTTTGTGCTTAGCTTTGTTGTATGCCCTTTGAAGAAGGATTAAATCCATTGATTCATCGTTTGATTCTTTTCGTTGTCCCCATGAGTGGCTAGGTCGATAGAGAGTTGTCCTATAAACAAAATATCTAGCGTTTGAGTCCTTAGAGAGTGAGAGGGAGAGGAAGAGAAACAGAGAGTGATAAAAGAGAAAAAGAGAGATAGAGAGATACAGAGAGAGAGAGGGAGAGGGAGGGAGGAGAGAGAGACTGACAGAGTGGGAAAAAGAACGATATGGCTTTAATGTATTATTGTTTTGTTTTCTCACCAGGGTGATCCTTATGGAAGAAGTTGTCACAAAAATTTTGATTGGGCCTCTTTCGATTGAAAATCAAAACTTTTAGCGCACTTTTTAAGAGCCAGAAGGATTGGAGGGCAACCGGCCCCTCTAGTTTCAATAACTATCAAAATTTTTAGATAGCCACTTGTTTCAAAATAGTCAAGTGGACTAATAACTATTCCTCTTCGGTTGACTATGCCCCCAACAGCCCCGGAGGAAGGGGTCGTAAATATTTCAAATCGCACATCGTTTACACGAAATATTTATTGTAGGAAAGTGGAGAGTTTGATCCTGGAAATATCAGAGTTAATAAAAGTAAAAATTTTAGCGAATTTTACAGAAAATGAACAACGTCCAAACGAACAACATTGATTCACGTCTTGAACAGTGTGGATATGCGATGCTTCAGGAACTGAAATTTATAGGGATGCTGAGGGGGAAGTGAAACTAAATGAAAAACTATCCTCATGCAGAATGTCAAAAAGGGGCATCTGCAATATCTCAGGAATTAATGAGGATATCAAGGTCCAATTTTCTGAGTAGGTATCATGGGCATTGAACTAAATGAAAAACTAAGTGTATTCTGGTTATTCAAAGGGCATATGTGCACTGTCTAAGGAATGGCTATGAGTCTTGGGTTGAAACTTTCAGGGAACGTTGATAGAGATTTTGTAGTAAGACACTACTTAGAAAAGCATAAGACGCTACACATATTCAGGTAGTCAGAAGGATATACAAGCGATATCTAAAGAATATCTAAGGTTGTTAAGTTGCAACTTTCAGGATTTGTTGAGTGAGATGCTGATCTAAACCCAAAGCCACTATGAGCATCATTGTTATCTAAATTCTGTAATTCAGTATCTCAGGTTTAACTAAGGGTATAAATTACTAACTCAAGAGACCCAGCTGTAATTTTGAAGAAATATTGGAGGGGAGGTCAGGTAAAATTGTAATTTGACTAGAAACACCAAGGACAGCTTGTCAAGGCTTCTTCAAAACGGTGTCTCTTCACTGTCTCACTAACAGTTAAGGGTATACGGTTGAAACTTATACGGTATGCTGAAATAAATCAAAAGGCACTCTGTACCCCCCCCCCCAAGCTGCTCTTTTTTCATTGTACTTATGCCCTTCTGACAAGCTGGATACACTTAGTGCCTATTGATTTTGTTTAAAACCCATCAACTCTCCCTGAAACTTAAAACTTGAGACGATGTTCTGGTCCCTAGACATTGCATCTAAGTTATTTTGACAACCTGGATGCACTTAAGCCCTTCTGATTCAATTCAAAAGCAGTAGAAGCAGTAGTAGTGGTAGTGGTAAAAGTGTTGACCATGAGAGTTTCAACTTAAAACCCTCAGCCGTTCCAAAGATAATACTAATATGTCTTTTTTACAACCTGGTTGCAAGTAGGGCCTTTTGACTTAATTTTGCATCAGAATAAACTTTTCTGAAATAAACTACTAAATACTCTGATCAGTTTTTGATATATTACGTCTGTATTTGGAAAACCTGGATGCACTTGAACTCTTCTAATTTAATTAATGGTACTAATAGTAGCAGTGCTTAAAGTTTCAACTTAATACTCTCATTCGTTCTTGAAATATTGAGATCTATTCCAAGACAGCCATATCCCACCATTCCATGACACGCATATCCTACCTTTCTAAGACAGCCAGTAGGTGTTATTGATTACGCGCACCAGGGTATTATGTCAGAGGAGTTGCGTGACTTGTTAAATTTATATGAGGATGACGTAGTCTCGCGTGACTCATATAATTTATTGAGGATAACATAATCTCCCGTGACTTATTTTGCTAGAGCTCATGGGCCACTAGTCAAGTGGTGAATCCCGAGTATTAAATGAGAATAGCGCACACTTGGGTGTTACGTAATACTATAGATGTTTTTTTCAAGTTTTTTATTTTGGTTTCGAAATATTTCCTTTTTTCGACATTAATTTTTCATTAACATTTTTCTTCGAGACAATTCTTTCGAGATACTTTTTGTCCAAGATTTATTTTTTCCTCAAGAGGTTTTTTCTTCGAAATCTCGTTTCTTTTCAAGATTTTTTCTCTTTTTTCTTCAAGGTTTTTTCTTCGATACATTTTTTTCGAGATATTTTTTTCGCCAATGTGTTGTTCCCCCTCAAGACATTCCCAAATCATGTACGAAAGATGCTTTTTGATTCAGGAAACCTTTATAATCCGCCATCAAACATTTTTGTCTGCTCTAGGAATTAAACGTAAGACCAGAAATTCCCCCCAATGGAGTGACGAGTTAGGTAACTGAGCCTATATAACGTTCCTATTATTTTGTTCTTGGGAATAGATTCTATGTGATAGGTTGTTTCCCACTTGGGAATTCTCTCCACAGTTTCTGGATTGATAAGCTATGAATTGCTTGTTTCGTATATCTGGAAAAAATTTACACAGAAGTGAGAAATTCAATTACTGGAAATATATCTACGAGAATATTATTTTATACATAGAACACACAAGCGAATGTTACATCGTAGTATTTCAGTCTCTTTCGACTGAAACCACAGTTTGAAACGTTCATCTGTATATTTTCTTCGATTTTCGAAAATCAACGTGTTTACTTGATGCTCATTAAAGACGAAGATTTTTTGTAAAATAAATAAATCTTGTTTCTTTTAAAAGAGTTTTACAGTGTTTGAGAGACTCTGTTGCTTGATTCCATGTGGGTTTTTTTTTCTTTACTTGGTGCTTACAACAAAACGAAAATATTTTGTTAAGTAAAAATGTTTTGTATCATTTAAAAGAGCTTTACAGGGTTTAAGAGACTTTGTTGCCGGATTCTGTGGGTTTTTATTTCTTGGTGCTCATTAAAAGACAAAGTTTATTGTTAAATCAATAATTATGCATCTTTTAAAGAGCTTTACGTGGTTCGAGAGACATTGTTACCTGATTCCGTGTGGTTTGTACTTTACTCGGTGCTCATTAAAAATCGAAGATTTTTTGTCAAATATATAATTCTTGCCTCTTTTAAAAGAGCTTGAAGAGGCTTGAGAGACTCTGTTGCCTGATTTTGTGCTGTTTTTCTTTGCTTGGTGCTCAATAAAAAGACCAGTTTTTGTAAAATAGATAATTCTTGTGTTTCTTAAGAGCTTTACGGGTTTTGAGAGACTCTGTTTGCCTGATTCCAAGTGGTTTGTTCTTTACTTGGTGCTCCTTAAAAAGCAACGAGTTTTTGTTAAATAAATAAATGTCGTATCTTTCAAAAAGCTTTCCGGGGTTCGAGACACTGTCACCTGACTCTGTGTGGTTTGTTCATTGCTTTGTGCTCACTAAAAGACCAAGAATTTCTGGGAAATAAATAGTTCTTGTATCTTTTAAAAGAGCTTTACAAGGACTGAGAGACTGTTTTGCCTGACTCCATTTGATTTTATCTTTACTTGGTGCTCATGAAAAACAAATATTTTTTGCTAAATAAATAATTCTTGTTGCTTTTAAAAGACCTTTACGGGGCTTGAGAGACTTTGTTGCCTGATTCCATTTAGTTCATTCTTTACTTTGTACTCATTGAAAAACGAAAATTTTTAGTTAAAAAAATAATTCTTCTACCTTTTAAAAGTTTTTTGCCGAACATTTTTAATAAATACAACCATGACCATGCCCACACGATCTTCCCCACCTCATTCCTTTTGTTTCAACCTAGATTACAAAGAATAGCAATATCCAAGCAGATTTGCTTCGTTTCTTTTCTCGTTGTTATGTTCCAACCAGGGTTGTTTGTCTTTAATCATATAGCAATTCGAAAGCGGAATTGTTTTATTTGTATTCTTGTTTTTATGTTCCAGCCAGGGATGTTAGTCTTTTTCCCAAAAAATAGTTGTTTAGCTTTTATTAAAAAATAGCAATGCCAAAGTAGAATTGTCTTGTTACTTTTCTCGTTCTTATGTTCCAACCAGAGTTATTCACTTTTCCTGAAAATACCAATACCAAAGCAAAATCGCTGTTTTTCTCGTTCTTATGTTCCAACCATGGTTGTTTGACTTTTTTTTTCAGAAATAGCAATACCAAAGCGGAGTTGTCTTGTTACTTTTCTTGTTCTTTTGTTCCAGCCATGGTTGTTTGACTTTTTTTTTCAGAAATAGCAATACCAAAGCCCAATTGTTTTGTTTCTTCTGTCCTTTTTATGTTCCGAGGAAAAATTCTTTCTTTCTTTTCTCGTTCTTGAGTTCAACCAGGGTTATTAGTTTTTTCCCGAAAAATACCAATACCAAAGTTGAATTACTTTGTTTCTTTTCTCATTATTTCGTTTAAACCAGAGTTGTTTGACTTTTTTCTCATAAATACCAAAACCAAATTTGAATTGCTCGTTTCCCTTTTCATCCCTCTTTTTTAATATGGGCTATTCGACTCCTTTCCACAAAAATGCCAATTATAAAGTGAGTACACTCACAAACACAATCGTTTTTATTAGTAACAAATATACGCAACTTACGAATTAACTTACCTAGCAAAATTCTATATTTCTATATTTTTATGACTCATATGAGGGGTTCTTCCCCTATTCAATACCTCGCTCTTTACACTAAAGCTTCAATTTGGTCCCAATTCTTTAAGATTGACCCCTGAATGATAAAGGCCATAGAATAAATAGTTGAAATTACTAAAAATATTTAACGTAAAAAGTGAGGTATTGTGGAGAAGACGAACCCCCTTATATACGTCGTAATTTCTGTTCGTTTTATGTTCCAGTGTTGAAAAAACATTTTTTTTTTTTTAGTTATTTTCTCCTTTTTTTTTTAAAATAATGCTAGAAAATCCTGAGGCCTTTCCATGGAAATTCTCTTCCCTCATGATGAATTCCTCCATGGAAATATCCTTCTTGTAACCCCCTCCCCTGACCCCCTTTAACGTGAAAAAGTCCCGCTGAAAACTTCTGTACACTTTACAATAACCATTACTATATGTAAGCAATGGTCGAAGTAAGTAAATTGTAGCCCCTCTTCTGGGAACTGTGGGGGATCAAGCCGTCCTTAAAGACATAATTATTAGGTTTTTCGAATATGCTAAACAAAATGGCTATCTCAAAATTTTGATCCCGTCACTTTGAAAACAATGAGAGTGGGAGGGAGGCTAGGCGTCCTCCAATTTTCTTTGTCGCATAAAAAGCGCACTGGAGCTTTAAATTTCCGTTAGAATGAGCCCTCTTGCGACATTCTGGGACCCCTGGGTCGATACGATCACCCCTGGGAAAAAAACAAAAAAAATAAAAATAAACACGCAACCGTGATCTGTCTTCTGGGAAAAATGCAAAACTCCACATTTTTGTAGATAGGAGCTTGAAACTTCTTCAGTAGATCTCTTCGATACGCTGAATCTGATTGTGTGATTTTCGTTAAGATTCTTTTACTTTTAGGGGTTCCCCCCTTTTTTTTCTAAAATAAGGCAAATTTTCTTAGGCTTGTAACTTTTGATGGGTATAACTAAACTTGATTAAACTTACAGATTGAGAATCAGCGTATAAATTCAATTCTTTTGATTTAACTATTGGTATCAAAATTCCATTGTTTAGAGTTTCGGCTACTATTGAGCCGAATCACTACTAACTACAATTCGTTACCACGAACTGTTTGATTAGAATAGGTTTTTAAAAGGATTTCAAAGGAATTGGCATTTAACAGGAGATGGTGAAAAGTAGAGCTATGAATAGAATGACGGAGCAGCATTTACACGTTTGTTGGCCTAAGTTAGCTTGTTGCGATGTGAGTTGTTAAAAGAAGTGGCAGTAGAAATGTGCTTCGGTTAAAAATATTAACCTCTATTATGAAATTCAAAGGAGGTCTTATTTTCTTTAAAAGGAAGAATATAATAATAGCGATTGCTGATAAGTTTATTGTAACAAAAATTGGCTTTTTGAGCTTCAATCGAGTTTTATTCTAATCTCAAGTTTGAGCAGTTTTCGCCAATCTATCTGAAAAAAGACACTTGTCAAACTGTAGTTTAATTTATCTAGTGCCACAGTAACTTCTCTTGCTTCATATATCCGCTAATTTTTCAAATCGTCTCTCCCTACGCCTCCCTTCGTCTGTCTTTCTTTCTGTTTTTCCTCTACTATTCTTCTCTCGTTCTTACCTTGAAAAAATATTCCTATCTTGGTTAAGTAGCTCCTCCGTCGATCTTCCAGCATTCCTCACACAAGCTGATTCTCTTGCTTTTTGCTTGCCAATTAAAAATATAAGAACATTGCCGTTCATCAGGAGGTCCAGAATCTATAAAAAAAAGAAATGATCATGTAAAAGAAATAATCGAGTAGGGGACTTATCATTAAATCAATGAGTCAATAACCAATTCTTAATATATCAATAAATAAATGAAACCAAAAAAGGAACAGAATTTACAATAAATAACCGATTCAAACTCAAAATGAACAAAAACTAACAAGCTTTGGGCCTAAGACCCCATGCTTTCTCAAGACCAGAACATAATTTGCACCTCACTGAAAACAAATACATTTTAAATGTTTTCACTTTTCGAATTTGATAAAAAAATAACCGCTTTAACTTTAAGGAAATAATAACAGTATATACGCATAGTAACTGACAATCCACGGTTATCATTTTTTGTTAGTGTGGTGCAAATTATGTTCTGGTCTAGAGAAGGCATGGGAAAGGTTAGCCCTGCCCATGTTAATTCTCGCTCGTTTTGAGTTTGACTTTGATTCTGTTCGTTTTGGGTTTCATTTATTTATTGATGGTGATTTGTGGTCGTCTTATGCCTGGAAGATTGTTTGACTTTATTTCTGCTCATTTCTGGTTTAATGGAGCTCTTTGATTTTCTTAAAAAATTGTTTCGTGAGAAAACTTTTTTAACTGATTTTTGTTTCTTTTGTATTGACCTGATCTTTTTCATAGAAAAAACATATCTTTTTGTTTTTTGTAATAGAATAGCTTGACTTGCTATTTGTACGTTGGAAAATTTTTTTCAACAATTTTGAATCCTGACACAAATAGTGCTGTATAATTTAATTTTATACCTCCTCAAACTGACCTGAAAATGAAACTTAATACCATTATCAAAAAATTATATCTATGTTTTTTAACAACCCAGATAAACATACATTCTCTTGATTTATTTAACTGTAAGAGCAGGAGTATATAGTAGTAGCCCCGAAAGTTTCAACTTGATACCCCCAATAGTTTACGATATATTGCTGAAGTACCTTATTGGCAACCATACACACTGTCTTTTGATTTTGTTTCAAAGCATAATTTAGTTTTAAAGCATAGTGGGCCAATGACATCGTTGTTGTGGTTTAAATTACCCAGTATCCTCACAGATATAGTTACTGGACTGTTCTACTATGCTGAAAAGAAAAACGGCTGTCTCAAAATTTGATTGGATGTGCTTGGAAAATGAATGGACCTAAGAGGAAGGCTGCTTGCCCTCTAATCCCTCTTGCCTCTTAAAAAAGGGCACCAGAACTTTTAATTTCTAATCTAAGTACCTCCTTCAAAAGTTTTAATGATATTACTGGTTACTATAGCAAGAAATATGTTTTATTCATTTTAAAATTTTCTAAGATTTCTATTTCTAGACATTATAGAGTGGCACTACCTGTGATGTTTTGTATATACATTAATCCTCATTAATTACCTCATTAATTAAATTAACTATAGTGCTAATAATAGTGTACACACCAGTGCCTCCTGACCAGTTCAAAATCCGCCACCACTTACCCTGTTCTTGAGATATTGCTTTGTAACATTTTGGAAAATCAACATGCTCATAGTTCGTCTTGATTTAGCTCAACATCCGTCTAAATATTTATTGAAAACTTCATCTTAATGCTCTTAGCTTGCGTAGTAGCAATATTTGTAGTAGCATTAGTAGCAGTATGCGGAGAGTAGCTGTGATTTCTTCAATATGTTCAACTTAATGCTTTCAACCATTCCTGAAGCATTTCTGTGTAGCATGTTTCAATTTAGCTCCTTAGAGTTTCAATATTTCTCGTGTTTTTCGCCTTAATACCCTTAGTCTTAGTAGTAATTCCAGTACTATAAGCAGTAATAGTTGTAGCAATGGAATAAATAGTAGTAGCCTTTACTTCAGCAGCAGTAGTAGTTGCACAAGTATTAATGATAGCAGCATTAGCAGTAGTACGAGTTGATCCAGTAGGATTAGGATTCAAATATTTTCTTCTGGTTAGTTCAACAGCCCCCACAAAAAGCCCTATTATGTTCAAATTAAAACACCAAACTGTTCCTTCAGCATTGTTTTTACACCTTTATAACAATCTGCATAAAGACAGCGTATTTTAATTCAGCTTACCTTCCCTCCTTAAAATTCCCTGAAAGTATCAACTTCACGCCCTTAGAGTTAGTTGTGATAGTAGTCACAGTACTAGTATTAGCATTACTAGTAGTAGAATAGTAATAGCGGTAGCACTAGTAGAACCAGTAGCATTAACGTATTGCCCTATAGTCACTTGAACATCCCTCTCATTAAGTCCTGGAAGTTTCAACTCAGTACAATTAGCCATTGCTGTTAAATTGCTGATATCTCGTTTTGATAGCCTGCATAATCATATACTTCTGGAAATTTTCATCCTAATGCATTTAGCCTCACAAGTAGTTTCAGTAGAAGAAGTAGTGAAGCAGTAGCAACAGGTAATTTAGCAGTGATAATAGTATTAGCATTAGCGTCCACAAACAACTTTTTGGTAAGATAATCTTCCCCTTTAAGGATTCTCTGAAAGTTAGAACTTTATACCCAAATCAATTCTTGAGATACGCTCTTTTGACAATACTTAATGTCTTTTGATTTAGTCGAAGTTTTCCCTCAAAGATTGGAAATGGAATAGTGTGGTAGTAGTAGTAGTGGTAGTAGCATTGGTAGTTTTGGTAGTTGTATTAGTGGTAGAATGCAAATATTGTCTTTTTGATTATCTCCCTTAATATTTCCGAAAAAAATCCAAATTGGTAAACTCAGTCATTCATTCAGGGATCCTCTTTTTTGAAATTCCGTACACAAATAACGTGTTTTGATTAAGTTTAACACTCCCCTCAACATTCTTTGTATGGCTACTCTGGATGCCCTTTGTCTTTTTCGAAAGTAAAGTTCAAACATGGATATTTTTCTCAATAAAATGGGCTAGATATAAATAATTATTGAATTCCCTACTTCACAGCCCTGAGGACTTTTGGAAGGTTGACATCCGCTAAGGCATAATTACGGTACCTTTAAATAATTCTGAACAAAATAATTATCTAAAAATTTTTGGTCGAATGTGTTTTGGGAATGATGGGCTTGGTATGGGGGGCTGGATAACCTCCATTCAGTTTTGACTCATAAAAAGGACACTGAAACTTCTAACTTCCATTCAAGTTAGCCCCATCCAAAGTTTTAAGACCACTAGTTCCATAACAGCTGAAGGGTTGTCATAAAATTATACACTATGGGTTTGTTTCTGGGGTGAGGGGGCAGATACTTCAAAGAGTGCTTTTAAATTGAGAAAGTTGAAAATGACTGGAAATTGATATCTAATCCCTCTAGATTTCTGGGAATCTATTTTTGCTCTATGCCTTTGTTATTGATACTAAGAGGTGGAGCAATGGTGCCCCTCCCACTGGAGCATATTTTTTCTATCTAGGTGGCTTCAGCTACGCATAGAAGATAAAAAGTTGTGCGGAATTTTCGTCAGGATTATTTCCGTCAGTATGTACAATCATTGCTCTTTCCGGCAACCCAAATTCCTGTTGTTAATCCTTATTAAGGACCTATTCAACAAAACTACTCTTCATCAAGAATTTTTATAAAGTATTCTAATTTTGTCCTAAATTTTAGTTATTATCAAATATTTTTTGTTAACGAGAAAAACTTTTAATGTTTAAGCAGAAAAACTGAAAAAGCAGGGTGGTTCCAATCAATTCAATGTAATTGACACATACTGTTTAACAACAATAAATCGAAAGTTTGTGGGGCCGGTTCTTCACATCTTATCTTAGTTTGGACTAGACATGACTTGAAAAGTGATAAGAAGTTAAACGAACGTTGAAAGTTTTTTCTTCAACTTGAAGAAAGGAGCAAAATTAAAACATAAAATGAACAGAATTTATTCCCTATTTGTGGGAAGCTATCCCCTTCTTAAACCTTTGCTCGTTACACTAAAGTTAAACTTCCTAACCCGATTCTCTAAAAGCGGCTGCTATAACACAAAGACTGATTGATTGTAATAAGATTTCTTAAGGCACTAATCGAATTTAGCGTAATGTACGAGGGTCGAGACCAATGCAGACCTCCTCATTTAAGGAATTATTTCTCTTTGTTTTAAGTTTTAGTATTGTTTCTTCCGTTTTTTTTTTAATCACCTTCTGAAGCAACGTTTGTTTAAAAGTTGAATCTTTGTTTTGTAAGGAGTGAAAAATTAAAGAAGTGATAGTCGTCCTTAGATTTAGGGGAAACAATACAATAGTAAAGACCGACTTAAATTGAATTAATTTTTTTCAACAAAATTGGGATCCTTCTCCACATACAAGAGGCTTCTATCACCCTAAATCCCATATTTTCGTACTAGAGTTTTAAAATAGCAAGGATACAAGAATCTAAATAAACCACTAGTGCAACTTCACAGTAGAAAGCGGAGGATGATTTAAATGTCACTGAGAAACTTGTTTTCAATATATATTTTTTAGTTACGACCTGAAACCTTGGTGTCAAACTTTTTAGTTCTTCTTTCTAATAAGGAATGAACTTGGGGGCAAAGAAACTCAACCAAAATCAGATGATCAGATTCAGAATTAAAATCAGATGTTTTGAAGCAATAACTGAACAGGTTTTTATTTGCTTTCTATGGTTTAAATTCAACTCTTGGTAGGAATTTTATAATGATTTCTATTAATTCTCCTGCTATGAAATGTCAAACTGTAACATAATTTGCTAAGGTAATTAATTTTAACAAATAATATTTAGTCATTCCATTCAGTTTTTTCAGCTGAAAAATGTTTTTTTTTTATTTCTCACCATTCTTCAAATCATCCCAGGAAGTCTATTCACCTTCCCCTTCCGTATACAGTTTCCCTGGGAAATTAACTACCCCACAGCAAATCCCCTATGCAGAAAATCCCTCTTACACAAAATTCCTCCCTGAAAATCCCCGTATATCTCCCGATAAAAAATACTATATTTAACGATGAGCAAATTTTATGCCCATTCCCAAAGGACTATGGGGGATCATGTTATCCCCAAAGTTCTTGGACCTTTCCACTATGCTGAATAAAATGGCCATCTTAAAAATTTGATAGAATGTGTTTGGGGGAAAAGGGGGCTTAGGAGGGATGTTAGTTGCACCCCAGTCTTTACAGAAACTTAATTAGAGAACTTGAACTTTTTATTCCCCTTCAAATACCCCTTCCCCCAATCTTCTGAGGCCATTGATCCGATATGATCACATCTGGGAAAAAAAGAAACAAACACAAACAGACACGAGTACACTACCTTTTTTCTGGGAAAAAAGTGCGAAATTCCACATTTTGAGGATAGAGACTTGAAACGCCTATAGGTAGTGTGGTTTTATTAAGAGTGTTTTACCTTTTGGAGGTATTGGACCCCTTTTAGAAAAATCAGGCAAACTCTTTCAGGTTCGTAACTTTTGGTGGTTAACATTAAACTTAATCAACTTAGATATTAGGAATCAGAATAAAAAGCCAACTTTTTTGAATCGTATTAATTGTAATTAAAATGCCTTTTTTACACTTTCTGTTACAATTTCGGAGAGTCACTTCTTTCTTGGAGTTGTTCGCAACGAACTGCTTTATGCTACCTAGGTAAGTGAAGCAGTCTATTTGACAGATCTCCTCGTTATCCAACATAACTTCGTCAGCTTCCTTTATTCTCAGTCGCAGCAACTTAGTTTTTTTAACATTGATTTTCAAACCTAACTACTCAAATAACTTTTATTTCAAACGAAGGAAAAAAAGAGAATTCAACTGTTCAACATAGCCTTCGTAGGAACTGAAAACACAAATTCCATAAATGACATTAAAACAAAACGTAATGTTTTTTGTTTTTTTTTAACTAAAATGGCTGCGGCAGAATTCAGAAGAAATACAAAGTAAAAATATTGCAAGGTACGATTTAGCGGTTTTGAATTATGTATATCATATTTGGAAATCAATCCTGGCCTCTCAATTGGTAACAGATGAGATAACACTAGATCTATTTGATGTGTGATTTTTAATTGTTAGTAAAATCTAATTAGTGGCATCAAAATAATTACTTACGCTTTTTTTAATGGAAGTGCGTTGATATAGTTTGGCAGAACTGTGCACAAAAAATACCTATAATACTAGACAAAAATCCTTGAACTAAAGAAAACTAGGTCTTACCTTTTCACTAACTGACTTTATGGAACAGAATCTGTTGTAGTCAAACTTAGCGGAATCAGGATCAGCACAAGATTTAGTTGATACATCTTCTTTGTCCATAAACAACTTATACTTGCAATAAACATCCTACAATGATAAGTTTTTTATGAAATGGTGGAAAACATAAACATAAAATCTTTCAGACTACATAGAAATAAAAAGATGTCAACTAAGCTGGAAAACAGTCGCCAGAAATGGTTGCGATACAATGATAACAATAATAGATGGCAGTAAAAATTATGGACATCAATGGATAAGCAAAGCCGATAGCGAACGGAAAAAAAACGAATGCTATAAATGAGAATAATAAATGCTTCCGAACATAAATACATAGATAACGAATGAGTGAAAATGAACAATCAAGTTTATCATTGATAAATAAAAAAAAACAAGTATTTTTAGCTGAGAGTAGGGAGCAACATTAAAACTTAAAACGAACAGAAATTACCCCGTATATGAAAGGGGCTGTTCCTTCTTCAACGCCCTGCTCTTTACGCTAAAGTTTTTACTGTTTTAAAAATTAGAGTTGAGAGAAAGAGTCAAACTTTAGCGCAAAGAGCAGGGCGTTAAAGAGGGAACAGCACCTTTTTTTGCCGTAGCAAAAAACGTGTTTTTTGCCGCAGGAAAAAACAGCAAACTTGCAGTCTCCGGAATTCGTCGTCATTACCTGTAGGAAGCGAATTGGCCAGAGGGGATAGCCCGCAAATTTGGCTAGGAATAAATCACCGATTTTAATGTTCGCAGGATTCATGCCTAGTAAATGAAAGATTATAAAGTGAAAGAAATTTATCTTTCCGTGAGGGCCGAGCCTCGCTAATGTATCCAAGTGAACAATCAGTCCAAACTCTGTGAGGTCGGCCCAACTGCTAATCCTTCTCGACACTAAAAAGTGTAAATAACGCGCAGGCAAATTATATCCAATTTTCTCTACACACCACACTTGGCTATCGTATCTAATTTTCTCAATTCAAAACGCCAAAAATCTGATTGTGTGATAAATTCAAGTATCAGATTGCACAATTTCTGTAGTCACTGAATTAATTCATGGCTAGGGAATCAAGTTCAAACAATTCAAAAGTTCAAACAGGTGTAATCCCTTTGAGAGCTAGTTCAATACTGCAGCATATCAGTATACTGCAGGCATCTTCTTTGAATCAAATTCATTTTTTTTCGGTAATCTCGGTTATAACGTTTTTTTCTGATATTATGAGAAATAGAAACATTCAGATCGAAATAAAGATTTTTAATTTTATGAATGGCTTAAGAATATTAAGTGGAAACTTTCAGGGCACGGTGAGGGGGATGTACAACTGACGAAAAGACAATATGGGCATGCTTCCTTATATGAAATTACTCCGTATATGAAAGGGGCTTTTCCTCTTCAACGCCCCGCTCTTTGCGCAAAAATTTGACTCTTTCTCTCAACTCTAATCTTTTTAAACAGTAAAAACTTTAGCGTCAAGGGAACAGTCCCTTTCATATACGGGGTAATTTCTGTTCGTTTTAAGTTTTAATGTTGCTCCTTACTTTAAGTTCAAAAAACTTGTTTTTTATTTAATTTCTGAACGTTTGTTAGTTAATCCATGTTTTGATTTCGGCTCTCCGCAGATGAATAATTAAAGCGAAATTTGCATATTTATTTATTTGGCTAAATGGCTTTCCCATAGTTTTGATCGAATGATTTTGAAAAAAAAGAGGGGGAGGAGGCCCAGTTGCCCTCCAATTTTTGGGTACTAAAAAAGGCAACTAGAACTTTTAGTTTTTTACGAACGTTTTCATTAGTAAAAAAAATATGTAACTTACGAATTAGCTTACGTAACAAACTTCTATATTCGTACGTTTTCATTATGTATATGAGAGGGTTCACCCACTCGTCAATACCTCGCTCTTTACACTAAAGCTTAAATTTTGTCCCCCGAATCACAAAGGCCGTAGAATAAATAGTTGAAATTACTAAAAATGCTTTAGCGTAAAGACTGAGGTATTAGGAGGAGGTAAACCCCTTACATGCGTAATATTTTCGTTTCGTTTTAATTTTTAATGCTACTCCTTACTTTCAGTTGAAAAAACTTTAGCATATTTATTTTTTCATTGTTTTTTTTAATAATGCTAGAAAATGCTGCGCCCCCTTTATGGAAATCTTCTTCCCCCATGAAAAATTCTTCCATGGAAAGCATCCCCCACATAACCCCCTTTTCTCAACCCCCCTCCCAACCAAAAATCCCCCTGAAAAGTTTGCAAACTCCCCAAAAACCATTACTATATGCAAACACTGGTCAAAATTTGTAACTTGCAGCCCCTCCCACGGGGACTGTGGGGGAGTAAGTCGTCCCCAAAGACATAGTTATAAGGTTTTTCGACTATGCTGAATAAAATGACTATCTCAGAATTTTGATCCGACGACTTTGGGAAAAAATGACAGTGGGAGGGGGCCTAGGTGCCCTCCAATTTTTTGGTAACTTAAAAAGGGCACTAGAACTTTTAATTTCCGTTCGAATGAGCCCTATCGCAAAATTCTAGGACCACTGGGTCGATACGATCACCCCTGGGAAAAAGAAAAAAAAAGAAACAAACAAATAAACACGCATCCGTGATTTGTCTTCTGGCAAAAAATACAAATTTCCACAATTTTGTAGATAGGAGCTTGGAACTTGTACAGTAGGGTTCTCTGATACGCTGAATCTGATGGTGTGATTTCTGACGATTGTGATTTTCTATGACATTTAGGGGGTGTTTCCCCCTATTTTCTAAAATAGGGCAAATTTTCTCAGGCTCGTAACTTCTGATGGGTAGGACTAAACTTGATGAAACTTATATATTTGTAATTAGCATTAAAATGCGATTCTTTTGATGTAACTATTGGTGTCAAAATTCGTCTTTTAGAGTTTTGGTTACTATTGAGTCGGGTCGCTCCTTACTACAGTTCGTTACCACGAACTGTTTGACAACACAGTAATGATGCCTGCAAAAGATTGGCGTAGTCTTTATTGTATTATGTCTTGATCTCAGAGTTCTTGAATCTTGATTCAGAGTTCCTTTTACTACTACTGCTTATACTACCACGGCAAGCAATTCTACTTTTGACTACGACTACTCCTTGCAACTACAACCACTCCTTGAAACTATCACTACTACTTGATACTACTGCTATTGCTAACGACTGCTGCTACTACTCCTACTACTTGCAATTGCTCGTACTTTTTGTGACAACTACTACTACTTGAGACTTCTACTGCTGCTAGCAAATGCTACGACTACTTGCGACGATTACTATTAATTGCGACCAGTATTGCTCCTTTCAACTAGTACTACTAATTGCAGCTACTCCTACTGCTTTTTTACTACCACTACGGTTGTGACTGCTACTCCTAGTTGCAACTATTGCAACCACTTGCAACTGCTACTGCAACTTGTGAGCTTCTAGTGCTTGTGACTGCTACTACTGTCTGCGACTACTACTGATATTTGTAACTACTACTACTTGCGACTAAAATGTTACTGATACGGCATTTCAATAACTTAGACTACTACTTTCTTTATTTCATGAACAACAAAAAAAAAGAATTATTTGTTGCCTGAAAAAAAAAACTAAACGAAAAACAAGATATTTTGGCAATTAAGCCAACGTCAATCCTAAAAAAAAAATGAGAAAACGAATAAGAGGTATATAAAACGTTAAAAATTAATATTTGAAGGAAACTTTAAAGAGTCACAAAAGAGATAAAAACATGAAAGACTACTACATTTGTTTTTATTAATTGCTTTCCAAAAGATTGTTACGAATTGTAACTAAGTTGTAAAACAGTTCGTGATAACGAACTGTTTAACAGTAGCGACTCGGCTCAATAGTAACCAAAATTCTAAGAATCAAAATTTTCATAACAATCGATACATCAAAAGAATCAGCTTATTATGCTGATTTCAAATATATAGTTTTATTAAGTTGGTGTTACCTATCAAAAGTTACGAGCCTGAGAAAATTTGCCTGATTTTTGAAACGGGGGGACTCTGCAAATGGCAATTGGCGTTCCATCCATGTTGCCAGCCTAGTTTCTACGTCACCAATGTCAGAAAAAGTTACTTGATTGCTACATTTTGCAAACTAAAGACACTCATGAAATAAATAATAAATTAGAAGAGAGATTCCTTTTTTAATTTTTATTTTCGAGTTTTTCACGTTAGTAAAAAACAGCATGAATTGCCAGTCTTCTTTTTCACGTGTCAAAGTAGTTACAAAATATGATCTTGATTCCTAGATGTTTCGTAAAATTTGGAACTTGATTGTTATTTGGAATATATTAGTTGAAGGCTGGCATCGGTAAGGAATTAAATACACAATTTGAGGTACTCGCGGTGTTAACTTGGTTCTTGCTATGGACATTTTTGGGTAAGATTTGGACATTATACCAAACTACCGCGTTAATATTCGAATAAAGAATAGAAATATTTTTTTTAAACCAAAGCCAAGATCTTGGTTAAAGCCTACAAAGAAGAAAATTAATGTCAATACTCGATTCCCAGCAAAAAAATATGACTACATAACAATCAGTTGTGGTATTTTTAATAATGCGGCAAGCACATTCCAGCATAATGCAAACTGATACTAAAAAAATTGCATGGTTCTACTTCTAACTTTTCAAAAATAATTTTTAGCCTCCATAAAAATGGATTTAGATGGAAGACATTGGGAATTCGGGGCCTTTGCCTTAATTAGAAGAAGTTGTGTGAAACCCTGCAGCTTGTCGAAAATTTCGAAACGGCTCTCAAAATAAGTGATATGTAATTCAATGATTTCTTAAACTTATTCAACCAAAATTTGCTCCAGTTTTTAGAAACAACTGTTGAAATAATGTTAATATCTATTTCTGGCATCGTAACATTATAACACTTTATTTCTGAAGTAAGGAAAATGTCACACTGTTTTTTTTTTCCTAGCAAAAAGGATAATCTTTATTAATTTTCTCACCTTATATCGATTTGGCAAGTCTCGGCAAGAGCATATTTTCAAAATAAAGTGGAGCTTTTTATTAATCAGATCTGTTGGATCCTCCAAATACCCTTCTACATCAGCTTTTCTCTCTTTTCTTGAAGCGTCACAAGGCACTAATTCTATCTAAAAAGGAAACTTAATTATCTCATGGTTTCATCTTTTTATATTACTTTAGATAAAACTAATAGAAGTAGCAGAAAGACTTAACGGAAATAAATGGATTTCACGTGTAACTCTACTTACTATAATATGAAAAAAACTTCGTTTTCTTAAAGAGTTAAAGAGGCTGCGTCCCAAAGTCGAACCTTAAAACGTACAGGAATTAGAAGAGGCAGTTGGGGGGCTGCCGCCCCCCAAACCCCCAGCTTTTAAAGACTCTTTTGTACAGGTTTTTTTTGTGGGGGGACTTCATTGTTACTAATTACTAGTTTCGGCGCAATGGTTCTCCTGTTCTCTTGTGTTTAACATTTTTCGAAGTTATTCCATTATTCATTCATTTCAATGTTTCGTTAATTAAAAGAGGGCCTTTCCCAAGCCAAGAGCGGGGGGTTAGCAAAAAAACAAAAAACCTGTACAAAAGAGTCTTTAAAAGCTGGGGGTTTGGGGGGCGGCAGCCCCCCAACTGCCTCTTCTAATTCCTGTACGTTTTAAGGT
This sequence comes from Artemia franciscana, assembly GCF_032884065.1. Classification (NCBI taxonomy): domain Eukaryota; kingdom Metazoa; phylum Arthropoda; class Branchiopoda; order Anostraca; family Artemiidae; genus Artemia; species Artemia franciscana. The sequence continues at coordinate 23,563,086 of NC_088871.1, forward strand.
TCGACTTTGGGACGCAGCCTCTTTAACTCTTTAAGAAAACGAAGTTTTTTTCATATTATTTCTGTACGTTTTTCTACAATCCATGGTGGATGTAATTTAATAATTCCTGTACTCCTCGTACAGGAATTAGGAGAGGAAATCCCCCCCCCCCCCGCTTTTAAATCATTGTATAAAATAGAAAAAAAAATAGATAGAATGACCGAAATGTTTCTTTTGCTCATAAGAAGCTGATATTCTGTTATCTCTCAAATGATAAGCTGTCCAGGTGTTATCAAAATTTTTTTGATGTTGTGAAAAAAACCGCCCGTAAGGGACTTGAACCCTTGACCCGAGGATTAAAAGTCTCACGCTCTACCAACTGAGCTAATAACTTGCATGTGTGTAAATATAACTTCTCAATAAATTTTAAAAATTTCAAATTAACATGGGCTCTTATGGAGAGAAATCCGTTAATTAATAGCTAATGCGTGGTTTCTTGAAAACAGGGATCGGATCGAGCTGAAATTTCGCGGATAAGCTCCTGGGCCGTAGGGGACCTTAACTTGTGAATTTCAGCCCGATCGGACAACGTTAAAGGGGGGGGGGGGGGGTTGGAGGGTCGAAACTTTCGGGGGGTTAAGATTTTCCTACGAAACTTTCCAGGAAAATTACTCGGAGAATTCCGCATCGAATGAGTCTTCGTACACCCAGATCCGATGTCGGATGTGACCTGTAGGCGTCTAGAAAAAAAAAAGTAAATGAATTTTAAGTGGCTATGCGTGGTTTCTGGAAAACAGGGAAGGAGTTATCGGATCAAGCTGAAATTTCGCGGATAAGCTCCTGGGCCCTAGGGGACCTTAACTTGTGAATTTCAGCCCGATCAAACAACATTAAAGGGGGGCTGGGGTGGACGGGTCGAAACTTTCGGCCAGATTTTCCCCATGAAGGAAAAGTTGGAGGGGGATGAAATTTTGCAGGTTTCTTAGTTGGAGCTCGGGCTACGAAATGCATCCCTCCCCATCCCTCTGCGACCACTGGAACCGAAGATCGCTTAACATTGTCGTGTGTCGCCTCTTTATAGAGGCACGAGTGTGCCTCCTTGATTTTCAGTAATTAAGCTGCCAAAACGTTACTTATACTTTAACAAAATTTGTCAAAAACAAAAAACAAATATAAGCTCATAATGTGGTAAAGGTTTTACTTGTAAAACATTGTTTTGTCATGTATACATGTCTCATCTGTCTTATCAAAGAATTAAGGAGATTTACGCAGAAATCCCTAGTATTCTTTTCAGGTCCTCCTGTTGGTGGGATGACAAAACTGCAATTTCTAGGAAAATTTATTCTGAGGGATAAAGTGATACTCGTAAAATCTTAATAAAATAGGTCACCTGGGTCTGAAACAAATTTGCACGCTTTCCTCCAACTTAGCTTCATTCATTTCTCCCTGCAATAGAGGACTTACTTCCGTTAAATACTCTCCATAACCGTTTTCCACCCTGTCACAACGACAAACTTTTGGTTTGACTCTCTACTGATAGTCATAAAAGCTCAATTTTAGGCAATTGGTCATGTCAATCAAGCAAGACCATGCTATCTTCACCTTTTTTCGTTATAATAAAGAAATATAATCTTAAAAAACTGACTTCGAACAGCTAATCCTTTAACATATGATAAGCCAAACAACTGCTCCAAACAAAACCATATATCTTCGAAATACTACTTTTCACCATAACAGTTGGCCATTCAAACTGTTTTGACCTCAAATACCTTAGGCTTAAGTTTAAATTCATAGACATATCTTAGTAATTTTCCGAACTTTTTTAACCTTTAAAACAATGAACACCTTGAACAATGGCTATTCTAAGTTTTGCACCTTCATATCATCAATTTTCTGTGCTAATGATCCTACTCGGCTAATTTTAACTATCCTCTTGATAAACTATTTTTTTAAGTAGTGTCACTTCTTCATCTTCATTCAATCCTGATCTAAGGGATGTAGTGTTCTTAACATTACTTTCCGAACATATAATCTCAGCCTGAACTTTCATTAGCCACAAAACTTCATTTATATCAGTAACTCTTTTCAAACAGTTCGTGGTAACGAACTGTAGTAAGGAGCGATCCGGCTCAATAGTAACCAAAACTCTAAAAAATTGAATTTTGATATAAATAGCTACATCAAAAGAATCGCATTTTAATGCTGATTTTAAATATATAAGTTTCATCAAGTTTAGTCTTAGCCATCAAAAGTTACGAGCCTGAGAAAATTTGCCTTATTTAGGAAAATAGGGGGAAACACCCCCTAAAAGTCGTAGGATCTTAACGAAAATGACACCATCAGATTCAGCGTATCAGAGAACCCTACTGTAGAAGTTTCAAGCTCCTATCTACAAAAATGTGGAATTTTGCATTTTTTGCCAGAAGACAAATCACGGGTGCGTGTTTATTTGTTTGTTTTTTTGTTTTTTTGTTTTTTTTGTTTTTTTTCCCAGGGGTCATCGTATCGACCAAGTGGTCCTAGAATGTCGAAAGAGGGCTCATTCTAACGGAAATGAAAAGTTCTAGTGCCCTTTTTAAGTGACCAAAAAAATTGGAGGGCATCGAGGCCCCCTCCCACGCTCATTTTTTTCCAAAAGTCAACGGATCAAAATTTTGAGATAGCCATTTTGTTTGGCATAGTCGAAAATCTTAATAACTATGTTTTTGGGGATGACTTACTCCCCCACAGTCCCTGGGGGAGGGGTTGCAAGTTACAAACTTCAACCAGTGTTTACATATAATAATGGTTATTGGGAAGTGTACAGACGTTTTCAGGGGGATTTTTTTGGTTTTGGGGGTAGGGTTGAGGGAGGGGGCTATGTGGGAGGATCTTTCCTTGGAGAAATATGCCATGGTTGAAAAAAATTCAATGAAAAGGGCGCAGGATTTTCTAGCATTACTATAAAAAAAAACAATGAAAAAATAAACATGAAAACGTTTTTTCAAATGAAAGTAAGGAATAGCATTGAAATTTAAAACAAACAGAGATTATTACGCATATGAAGGGCTCTAAAAATACTTTTGCATAAAGAGCGAGGTATTTAGGAGGAGATAAATACCTCGCTCTTTATGCTAAAATATTTTTAGTGATTTCAACTATTTATTCAACGGCCTATTTGATTCAGGGGTCATTCTTAAAGAATTGGAACAAAACTTACGATTTAGTGTAAAGAGCGAGGTATTAACGAGGGTACAAACCCCCTCGTACACATAATAAAAATATAAGAATATAAAAGTTTGTTACGTAAGTTAATTCTTAAGTTACGTATATTTTTTACTAATAAAAACGTTCATTGAATATTAAAAGTTATAGTAGCCTTTTTAAGTAACCGAAAAATTGGAGGGCAGCTAGGCCTCCTTCCCCACCCCTTATTTCTCAAAATCGTCTGATCAAAACTAAGAGAAAGCCATTTAGCCAAAAAAAAATTAATATACTAATTTCATTTCAATAATTTATGTGCGGAGAGCCAAAATCAAACATGCATTAATTCAAAAACGTTCAGAAATTAAATAAAAAAAACTAGTTTTTTAACTGAAAGTAAGGAGCGACATTAAAACTTAAAACGAACAGAAATTACTCCGTATATGAAATGGGTTGTCCCCTCCGCAGTCCCACGCTCTTTACGCTAAAGTTTTAGTTGTTTTAAAAAGTAGAATTGTGGCAAAGAGTCAAACTTTAGCGTAAAGAGCGTGGGACTGCGGAGGGGACAACCCATTTCATATACGGAGTAATTTCTGTTCGTTTTAAGTTTTAATGTCGCTCCTTACTTTCAGTTAAAAAACTAGTTTTTTTTATTTAATATCTAGGATAATTCAATCATCTGTACAGTTTAAGTCTGCGAGAGCTTTAGTTACCTTCCCTGAGCTGTTTCTATCTGTGTTTCTGTCTAGCCTTTGCTATATTTTTTGGAGGAAAGTCCAATGCTTGGAACGCCATTATTTCAAAAGAAGAAGTATAATTACCTAAGATTAAATTATTTCAACAGGTTTACATTTATTTTGTTTTGTTTTTTTAATCAAAATTTTGTCCCGGCCAGTCACGAAAGAGAAAAGTTGAATAATACCTACCTCAATTTGACCGATGGCAGATCCTTTTAAATCGTTGACATCAAAATAGCCCTTGATTTCCACCTAAAAAATAATATTTGTTAGCTTTTGATCCATCTCAATAAACAAAGTCAAACATAAAGGTAAAATATAAGAACTTGGACTTAAATGTAAACGTAAACATATACAGATTCTTATTGTCGCTAGTCTTTTAACTGCAAATAATGAGAGCCTCTACTTGATGTCATGACGTCATCGTAGGCTCAATACAAACACCCCGGAAAAACACAAGTTATTCCTTAAGGTTGTGACCTGTTCAGATCGTTTTTGTGACCTGACATGTTAGTATGCCAGTTTAAAACAAAACAACTGTAATATCAATTTTGAGGAAAAACCTATAAACGCATATATACAAAATTGTTGATCGTTTATCTTCTATACATATATTAATATAATGTTTAATTGTTTGTTTGTTAAAAACAATATATATTAAAAAAAAAATAAAAAAAAAGAAAACAGCAGAAGAACTTAACAAGAGCTAAGAGCTCGACGAGGCAAGAAGAGCTAAGAGCCAAGAGATCATATGGTATGAGCTCTAGCAAAATTCTATGAACTAATAGATTGATTTAAAAGGAAAACAAGAGGCTTAATGCCGGTCAGGATTTAAAATAAGAGCTCTGAGTCACGATGTCCTTCTAAATATCAAAATTCATTAAGATCCGGTCACCCACTCGTATGCTATAAATACCTAATTTTTTCTAATTTTCCCTCTCCTTTAGCCCCCCAGATGGTCGAATCTAGGAAAACGACTTTATCAAGTAAATTTGTGCAGCTCCCTGATACGCCTACCAATTTGCATCGTCCTAGCACGTCCAGAAGCACCGCACTCGCCAAATCAATGAACCCCTCCCCCCAACTCCCCCAAAGAGAGCGAATCCAGTACGATACCGTCAATCACGTGTCAAGGACATTTGATTATTCTATCCACAACGCTTCATCCCGATTCCTCCATTCCAAGTGTTTCACAAGATTTCTCCCTCCAACTCCCCCCAATGTCAAATGATCTGGTCGGAATTTGAAATAAGAGCTCTGAGACATGAATTCCTTCTAAATATCAAATTTCATTAAGATCCGATGACATATTCGTAAAATAAAAATACCCCAATTTTCACGTTTTCCAAGAATTCTGGTTTCCCCCTCCAGCTCCCCCCAATGTCACAGGATCTGGTCGGAATTTAAAATTAAAGCTTTAAAACGCAAGACCCTTCTAAATATCAAATTTCATTAAGATCTGGTCACCCTTTCGTAAGTTAAAAATACCTAAATTTTCAAAATTAACTCCCCCCCCCCAACTCACCAAAGAGAGCAGATCCGGTCCGATTATGTCAGTCACGTGTCTTAGACAGGTTTTTATTCTTCCCATCCAATTTCAACCTGATCTCACCGCTTTAAGTATTTTCTAAGATTTCCGATTCCCCTCAACTGCCCCCCACCCCCCAATTACGTTGGATCCGGTTGAGATTTAAAATAAGAGATCTGAGTCACGAGCTCCTTCTAAATATGAAGTTTCATGAAGATCCGATCACTCCTTCGTAAGTTAAGAATACTTAATTTTTTTCTAATTTTTCAGAATTAACCCCCCCTCCCCCGAATAGAGCGGATCTGTTCCAATTATATAAATCACGTATCTAAGACTTCCTCCAATAAGACTCCCGACCCCTCCAATCTAAGCGTTTTCCATGATTTTAGGTTCCCCCACCCCAAACTCCCCCCAATGTCACCAGATCCGGTTGGGACTTAAAATAAGAGCTTTGAGTTACGATATCCTTCTAAATATCAAATTTCATTGAGATCCGATCATCCGTTCGTAAGTTAAAAATACCTCATTTTTTCTAATTTTTCAGAATTAACCCCTCCCCCCAACTACCCCAAAGAGAGCGGATCCGTTCCGGTTATGTCAATCATGTGTTTTCCAAGTTTTAGGCTTCTCCCCCCCCCCATGTCACCAGATCCAGTCAGGATTTAAAATAAGAGCTCTGAGACACGATATCCTTCTAAATATCGAATTTCATTGAGATTCGATAACCCGTTCGTAAGTTAAAAATACCTCATTTTTTCTAATTTTTGGAATTAACACCCCCCACTACCCCAAAGAGTACACAAGAAGTCCCCCGCCCCATCTGGAATTGGCTGCTAGGACTCCCCCTACACAGTTGGAATTGTCCGTTATGGGGGTGGTTCAGTCATTGATTGTCAAAGGTTGGAAAATATAGAACTAAGTTACATGTCTTGTGCCCCAATGTTCCTATATTCTGAGAAAACTTGATCATTCACTAAAAAATATCTCTAAACATTCTCTAAGAAGTAGCATTTTCCTATGTTTTGATTAAATTTATACCATTCTCTAAGAAAACATCTTTAGAAATTCTCCAGAAAGGACCCTTCAAAATGCTAAGATCATATCGCTAAGAGGTGAAGAACTACTTTGTCTGGGCTTACTATACCCTTCTAAAACACTATTTACCAAGCACGTGCACTACAAATATAGCCAAACTCTAACAATCAATTTTCTCCTCTGCCTCTCAATTATTGTAGTGATAGGAAACACATAATTCATTTAATAATTCTAGTATTCGCGAACAGAGGATTCTCCTCGCGTGCAACAGGTTTTTCCTTAGAATCTATTTCCTGAAGCAAAGTATTAGAAAGCTTTTCTTATTCCGACTATCCAAGGCATCATTCCACTGGATGAAAATGGCCCTTTGAGTCCTAATGGGAACAAAAATCATTAGAATACAAAGGTTCTCTGAGAAAACACCTTGAAAGAAAAAATGAAGCCTTGAAAGAAAATGAAACCCTGAGTAAAAAACCTTTTGAAAAAAAAGAAAATGAACTTTATTAAAGGATACGCGTGTAACACCCCACGTGTACATTGTCATTACGTAACATCCAAGTGTGTGTCCTCCTCAGTTATAAACGGGGTTCCCCCATGGGAGCTTGAACATACAAGTCACGTGTAAATGCTTCGTCCTTAACGTAAGTAAACATTCCCCTATTAGGCCCTTCAACAGTGTTTTTTGGCCCTTCAACGGTGCACGTATTCACTGTGGAGCCCTCCATTTTCCCGAGGAAAGTGTAGCAAACGAAGCTTATTCATTTGGATATTCCTGCTTGCATGGTAGAATTGCTTTGCCACCTCCACAATTTCCAAGTGAATCAGTTTGCCATATTCTAGGACGTGCTTTGCTTTCTAAAAAGTTCTACAAATGATTCCAACACTTGAACTAATGTCTTTCTTCATCTTCGTTAAACATAAAAGACGATTAAACCATCCGTAGTCGTTGGGCTTTTAGCTTCAAAATAGCAGGATAAATTTATTAGACAAATAAATTTAGCGGCACATTCATCACAAACAACTAAAGGTTATTTTAAACCACTTTCGTATGCCCAAATGTACTTTTTAGACCCCAACGTAGCTGATGAAATTGCCTTATACATCTTTTAAAATGTGATATCTCTCGTAACCTAATGCTTCCGTTAGAAAAATATTGCAAGGCATAAGCAACTATGGCCAAAGGTTATATGAAAATGCGACAAATGGAAGATGTTGTAAATCAGCGTTCCCAAGATGGTTGTATCGAACATAACCCAACGCTTTGACATCAAGAAGAAGTCCACATTATCTGCGAAAGACAGGCGAAAACGAGAACTAATATATGTAAATTCATGCTTACCAGATGTGCTAATGGTCTTAGCGGAACTTGAACCGTTCCAATAATAACTTCAGTGTCAACAACTTCCATGAACGGATCGTGTTCCTATAAAAAAACGAAAGAAATTTCAAAAATTATTAGCATTCTTTTAACCTGGGACCCTAGCAGAAGCAGTACAGTAGTGCTTCCTCGGTAAAAGACTATTAACCTTCAATATGATTACACCAGGCCACTCTGTAAGAAAAGAATGGTCAAAGAAATGTCCAAATTTTCATTTATACTGCTTTCCAAAGTTTTCGATGAAGCACCAAATTGAGGTGTGACGTCCATATTTTACAAAGCGAGAATGGAAATAAAATTCTTCCGCTAATTTCAGTGCCGGGCATAACTTATTTCTTTAGACTCCGGAGGCATTTTGTTGGCTAAATATCGTGTAGCACTGAAATTGTTTTTAGGCAAACATTAAATTTGCCAATACTCTTCGCTAAAAGCCAAGTCACAGTAGGATTGCGCTAATACTGGGACTTAGCGAGCGTTAATTTGAGCCAGTCATAAATTGCCTTAAAAAAATTTTCTGACAATCAAAAAAAAATTATGAGTCTACTGCTCTTTAGGGGCCTCCCCCAGGCCAATCAGCGTATCTCCGGGGGGTGATAGGGAACACCCTACATATATGTAGGGTACCTCCATAGGAGGCACGGACCATGGGGAAGCCTTGTCCAAGGAGGTCAATAATAGAAACTGTGGCACCTTTGTCCGGCGCCATAAATACAGGTGGAGGAGGAAGACGGCCCCTAAAATGTTCACTCGACAGGGCCCACCGACTTTTCCAGACGTTTCAGGAGTTACAAACCTTCTCCCAGTACTTGGTTAAATTGTATGGTGACGCAGAATATCTGCAGTACGGCGTAAGATCCAGATTCATGGACAACGGCCTCTGCAAAGGGCTGCCTCGACCCTTTTAGGGTACCTGCAAGACTGAGGACCTTGCGTTCCACTCTATTCCCACTTGTTGAGTTGCGCCCCTCGAGGAAATCATAGCCTCGTAAACGACTCAGCATTCACAACAAATTCTGATTAATGGATAAAATCTCCTGGGCTTGGTCCGTTTCGACGGGCGTTTTCGGTGTGAAAAACCTCTCCCTAGCTATTTTATCTACGATGGGTTGCCTCTATGTAGTAGCATAATATTTGTACGCATGAACATAAAATGAGTCGAAGTTAATAGGCTTGAGAGTGTCTGTGCGGGATTTTAACTATTGTTGATAGAAGCGCATCGTCAAGAGCTGAAAACCATGTTGTGACCAAGATGGGCCCAGATTTGCACAAAACCTCCATTTTACTGGACGTCTAACGATTCGAACTGAACTTAATAGGAGTCTCAGAAATTCATATCCCAGGGGTAGGAAGCATGAAATTAGGTGATACAGAATTTGTTTTCTCAGGAAGAAAGAATGGGGTACATAGACAAGCAGCAGGGCTCATAATGAATAAGGAAGCTACTAAGTCATTTTTAGGCTGAGAAGGTATTAATAATAGAGTAGTAATTGCTCATTTTATGACTAAAAAGTTCAGAGCATTAGTTATAGTAGTGTATGCACCTGGTGAACCGACTGACGGAGATATTAGTGACTAAGATGAATTTTAATAACAATTACAGGAGCAAACAGACAGGGTCCCAGGTAGAAATATAGTGTTTTTATTAGGAGATTTTTAAGCCCAAGTCAGTAGAAATAGGGATATATGGTATCCTAGCTTAGGTAAATTTAGTGTGGGAAAAGTAAACAGTAATGGCTACATAACTTTTGCATTTTTGTAGATATAATAATCTAGTTATAACGAATAAGGTGTTTGGTCATAAAATGGCCCATAAGTTAACATGGTATTCACGTGATGGTAAGACAGCAAACGTTATTGATTATGTTATTGTAAATCGAATACTGGCAGGATCGATACAAGATACTAAGGTACATAGGAGTGCTGCTACTGATGTCAACAATAAAGAGGATGAGAATTTTCCTGGAACAACTGAATGCTTAACCAGAAACAATTGAACTCAACTGGACGACAAATTGCCAAAGATTGTTTTTTTTACAACCGTTTAAGGCAAAACGGAAAGCAGGTCGTCCTCGTTTGGGATGGTACGATGTCATAAAGAAAAATTTAAAGGAAACGGGAACTTCTCGGTAGGGTGCAAAGAGGGAAGCTTTGAATAGATTTGGATGGAAGAGGAGCGTACATAGCTGGTTTGCCCTCAGGTGGCTCTGTAGTGCAGTAGGTTGTTAGTAGTAGTATTAGTAGTGGCAAGGTCTCATACCCAGACACCCGATCAAATTTTTAAGATTTCCATTAGGTTCAAAATAGTCAGAAGGTTCAAAACATAAGCATCATGGAACGACATGAACCCCAGAGTCTCTGGGGCTAGAGATGTAAATAACACTAATTACTGTTTGTTTAAACAAAGGTTCTATAATGAGGAAGTGGGGATTGTTTGATCTTGGGTTTGTAAATGCCTAGAAACTCACAGAGATCAAAAGAATCAGCAATTTCGCATTTATATCTTGTCGGCTTGAAAATAGTGTCGCAAGTCCTTGTACCAGGATAAATGTAATGTAAAAAAAACATTCTGGGACACAATCTTTACCAAATCCCCCACACAAAAATTGGCGTCGAGAAATAAACTATTTCTTTTCTTGGTTCGGCTCAAAATTTCTATGCTGAAGTTCTTGGCTAAAGGGGCACAAATACAGAAAGTAAATAAAACAATTGTTTACCTTAAAACTGGCCCAATTCGGATCCAATATCAATTAAACCATTTATTTCCAAGTCAAACGAGCTCCCTTCCATGTTTTTCTGACCAAACTTCTATGACAAGTGGCTAGGAAAAAAATTCTTACTTGTTGTCTGACCCTTTGCTGGGCTTGTTTTAATGGCAACCATTTCTCTATTTTACCTTCTACATTTGTGTATCTTTTGATCATAGGATTTGATCATAAAATTTTTAACCAATCACGAACAAATTTTGGTTTCTTTTTCGGGTACCATTCTCTTGGTTGGGGGAGATGGTGTGTCCCAAGACTTATTTTTTACATTTAGTTCATCTTGGCTCAATGGCTTATGACAGCAATGCTCAAGCTGATCAAGAAAAAATAGATTTTAACCCTATTTCCTATCCACTAGCCCAAACCTTTCCCACGAAAGTATATTTGATTTTTGTGACCAAGAGAACGATTCATGAAAATTTCTAGCCATTCACAAACTCAAAATCAAACTAGCCCCACTTTCCCATCACAAAACATATTTTTAAGCCATCAGAAAATAGCATTACTTACGGCCCTAACCCCAGAATCTATGTGGCTCATGTCGTTCCCTGAGGCATACCCAAGACCGAAAAAGAAAGATTGTCTCTCTGAAAAGGGGCCCAGCAAAGAGTCAGAGAACGACCAAACACTTTTTCCCAGTTACTTCTCATTGTAGCTGGTAATAAAAACTAGGGAGGGAGCTCATTTGACAAGGAACTGAATTTTCTAATTGTCTTTCTAAGGACCTAAAGTTATTTAAGAACAAAAAAGCTCCCTCCTGTGCCCTCTTCTAATACCTCCTCAAACTTCAGCCAAATGACACTAGGTCCATTTTTGGATAAAGTCGTTCTGTTTAGAAACATTGAAACGATGAGTGTACATAACCCTAAATCCTCAGGAGCAATATCCCTAAATAGTTTGCGATTATTCACAAACGTTTTTTGTAGAAAGGTTCTCAGGGAATATGGGCTAGGCCAAGATTCCCAGAGTTTACCAAGGAAACAATCTGGAAGTAACACGGGTACCTGAAAAAATTTGATGACGCTATCTGGATCTACATTTCTTAACAAAAACTAAAAAAAAACTGTCTAGTGAAAAAAGATTACCATTTGCAACCAGAAAATTTTATTTTAATATAAATCGTAATAGCAAAGTGTAACTGCAAAACAATTTCATAAGAACCTCAAAATAGCCTGAAACTAATTGAAATTCATGTCAGATCGAAATAAAAAGTACAACACTCGAAACACCGAGTTAGTAAGCTCCTTGAACAATAATTCCTAATTATACCTCCCTTTTGCATGGAACTGTTTTTCCTTTCTTTATTTCTTCTTTTTGTTGCTTAGAGGTAGAAATACCCTTTTTCTAGTGACCTCTTGAATTATCAAAAGAGATTGTGCCTCAGTAAAGAGGCGTCTTCTACCAATTTGTCCCGCCAACCGTCAATTCCTAAAGAATGGAAATTCTAAAATAGTTAATGAATTTTCCATGACCTGAAACACTAAATAGTCCCCTCCCCATATTGGTAAGCCACAGCAGAGCGGTGTTCTCTGTTGTTTCCGCCACAGAATATTAATTTTTGTCCAAAGAGGGCCAAATGTAGAGACGGCCTCTACAAAACTAACTTCTACATATAAATAATTTCTCGTCTAATTTTACTAGGTTTGAGAAAAGCTTACCGGTGGCAAATCCCACTCTTCTTCGCCCTCTTCGTAGTTCCTATATACTTCTTTCATCAAATAAAGACGGGCAAGAAACTTGTCTTTTGGCCACACAAATTCAGTTTCATTTTCCATATTTTTCATCTTGACAAAAACCTACAAGAGAAGAGGAATATCTTGTGCCTCTTTACATACTATTAATTTAAAAAAAAACTTTCTTCGCAAATGAATTTTTCTAATGAAAAGTAAAGAGCTACGTTGAACATAAAACGAGTGGAAATAAAGTCAACCCTTAATCCAAGGGTAACATAAAAGCGCGGAAAATCCCTCCATAGAATGTTCCTCCCATGTTAAATTCTTCTTCTTACGAAATTATTACACAAAATTTCCAAACTTTCTGTGAGTTCCCCAAAACAAATTTCTTGCGGACGTTTCCGCTTGAAAAATACTCCTTTGTACATTTTCATTCGAAAAAAAAAATGATTTTACGTAGTATCTGATCATTTTTCAGGACATACTAGAATCCCTTCTGTGCGAAAAATTTTCCTCAGAATTCCTTCCCCAAATGTATTTTTTGTTTTCCTGAGGGAAACTTCCACATGGAGAATTTTTCCAGGTGAAAATTCCCCAATGTGGAATTTTTCCCGTAGGAAACCTTCCCCGCGTAGAAACTCTTCGGAGAATTCTAATTTCACTGAAAATTTCTCCCGGACAATACCTCAGAACATCTCTGAATGTAAATTGGGGTTGCCAACGAGAAAGTAAGGCAAACAAAACGAATTCCGTATTTACATTCTGGCAAATGCCTCCCTTGTTAAATTTTCCTGGGAAAGTTCAGCCCTTGAAACTTCCATTCCAAAGAGAAATTCTCCCCGTAAAAAAATACACCCTTGAAAAATGTCTGTATGTTTAACAATGACAAATACTATACGTAAACAATTAGCAAATTTTTGTACTTTCGTCCTTTCCTCCGTTGGCTCTGGGGGGTCATTTCATCCCCAATGACTTAGTTATTGGACATACTAGCTATACTAAACAAAATGATCATCTCCAAATTTTGATCGGACGACTTTGGGGAAAAAAGGGCATTTGACGGAGGCTAGCTGCCCTCCAATATCTTTGGAACTTAAAAAGAGCCCTGGAACTTTTAATTTAAGCTCCTCTTCCAATACTGTATCCCTCTCCTAATCTTTTCTCTTGCACCCCTGGGAAATACAAACAACAAAATAAATACGAAATACAAGGAACAAAATAATAAATAAACACGCATCCATGATCTTTCTCCAGGCAAAGACTTCAAAATTCCACATTTTTAAAGATGGAAGTTTGAAAACCCTACAGTACAGTTCTCTGCATTGCTGAATCTAATGGTGCTATTTTCAATAATATTCCTATACTTTTGGGGTATGTTTCCCCCTTTTTCAAAAATGAGGTGAATATTCTCAGACTCGTAGCTTTTGGTGGGTAACATTAAACTTAATGAATCTTACATATTTGGAATTATTTTTAAGATTAGTTTTTATGTAACTATATTTATTGAAATTTTGAATTTTGTAGTTTCGGTAACTATTGGACACCATCAATTCTCACTAACATTTCGGTTGTTACGAACTGTTTGAAACTTCTGGTTAAACTTAAATATTTTTCAGAACCTTTAAACTAATACGACTAAAACTAATACTACTAAAACTAATATGTATATAATTTGCTTAATATTCATCACCAATTTTTTTTCCAAAACACCTGCAAATTTTATTAAGAAGCGTTTACCAAAAAAATTATTTAACCGTTCATCAAATAATTCATTTTAACGAACTGTAGGAAGAAGCGACCCGGCTCAATAGCAACCAAAACTCTAAAAAACGGAATACTGATACCAATAGTTACATCAAAAGAATCGTATTTTTAATCTGATTTTAAAAATAAGTTTCATCAAGTTTAATGTTACCCATCAAAAGCTACGAGCCTGAGAAAATTTGCCTTATTTTAGAAAATAGGGGAAAATATCCCTTAAAAGTCATCAAATCTTAACGAAAATTACCATCAGATTCAGCGTATCAGAGAACCCTACTATTGAAGTTTCAAGCTCCTATTTACAAAAATGCGGAATTTCGCATTTTCTGCCAGAAGACAAATCACGGATGCGTGTTTTTCTTTGTTTTGTTTTTTCCAGGGGTGATCGTATCGACCCAGTAGTCCTAGAATGTCGTGAGAAAGCTAATTCTAACGAAAATTACAATTTCTAGTGCCCATTCAAGTGACCGAAAAATGGCGGGCTCCTAAGCCTCCTCCCACACTCCTTTTTTTAACAAAGTCACCGGATCAAGATTTTGAGATGGTCATTGTTCAGCATAGTCGAAAAACCCAATAGCTATATCTTTGGGGACGACTTAATCGCCCACAGTCCCCGGGGGAGGGGCTACAAGTTACAAACTTTAACCTTTGTTTGCATATTGTAATGGTTATTGGGAAGTGTAGAGGCATTTTCAGGGGAAATTTTTCACGTTGGGGGGCTGCAGGTGGTTCCGGGGAGGGGTTGCGTGGGAGGATCTTTCCGTGGAGGAATTTATTACGAGGCAAGAGAATTGCCTCGTGAAGGAGGGGGGGCTGGATTTTTTAGCATTGCTTAAAAAACAATGAAAAAAATAAATAAATAAAAGTTTTTCTTTCAACTGGAAGTAAAGAGCAGCATAAAAACTTAAAATGAACAGGTATTATTAAGTATATAAGAGGGTTCCTCTACTCCTCAATACCTAGCTCTTTACGCTAAAGTTATTTTAGTAATTTCAACTATTTATTCTACGGCCTTTGTGATTCAGGGGTCATTCTTAAGGAATTTGGAGTGTCCGAAAACTGGAGGGTAATTAGGCCTCCTTCCTAGAAATGAACGGGCATTATATAAGGGCGTTCGTCTACTCCTCAATACCTCGCTCTTTACGATAAAGTATTTTTAGTAATTTCAACCATTTATTCTACGTCCTTTGTGATTCAGGGGTCATTCTTAAGGAATTTGGACAGAATTCAAGATTAGTGTAAAGAGAAAGGTATTGACGAGGAGGCAAACCCTCTCATATACATAATAAAAATATACAAATATAAAGTTCGTTACGTAAGTTAATTCGTAAGTTACGTATAATTATTACTAGTGAATACGTTCGTAAAAAAAATCAAACGTTCTAGCTGCATTTTTAAATATCCAAACACTGGAGGGTAATTAGACCTCCTGCTTTATCTCTTTTTATCAAAATATTCCGATCAAAGCTATGATAAAGCCGTTTAGTCAAAACGAAAAAAAAAATAATATACAAATTTTGCTTTAATTATCCGTGAGCGGTGAGCCAAAATCAAAACACACATTAATTCACGAACATTCAGAAATTAAGTAAAAAAAAAACAAACAAGTTTTTTCAACTGAAAGTAAGGAGCGACATTAAAGCTTAAAACGAACAGAAATTATTCCGCATACGAGATGGGCTGTCCGCTCCTCAACGTCCCGCTCTTTATGCTAGAGTTTTTTACTGTTTTAGAAAGTAGAACTGTGACAAAGAGTCAAACTTCAGCGTAAAGAGCGGGACATTGATGAGGGGACAGCCTCTTTCTTATACGGAATAATTTCTGTTCATTTTAATATTTTATGTCTCTCCTTACTTCAAAATAACATGAATCTCTTATTTAATTCGAAAATTTTTTATTTAATAAGAATAATAATTGAGTCAAGTTTAAACTTCTCATGTCCAATCACGATAAGCCATCAAGAAACTCTGTTAGAAGGAAAGACAGAGAGGCAATAGGTTGTACAGGAATATAAATACATAAAAATGGTAAAAACCTGAGATATTCTTCACAAACAGAGATATGGTTTCATAACTAAAAGGGCAATGTGTAAAAACTTGATTTTTACTGCATTACAATATTCTCACTCATTTAATTTTTTCAATAAATATGATCTATTCACAAAATTACAATATAACGAAAATTCTTGAACAAAAAAGTCTGGTACAATTATGTGTAAGAAGTGAATCCTTGAGACTTTACATTGTTCTTAATGTTTTCTACTGTAAATAAAAAACTTGCGAACCAATGTTAATAGTTTAGACACATTAATTACCGAGATCACATTACCTGTGTTTGCTTCATTTCTGACCCTAACACCTTGGGGGCTACCAGAACGATCTCAAATTTTACTCTCTTGTCTAATTCTGCACTTATGCTGTTGGCTTCTTCTACTGCTGGGATTACCAAAAGAAGATCTTCCTGTAACTGGGCTGCATCTAAATAATAAGCAGATAAATTAAAATAGAGAATTGTATCCTACAGTAGATTTAGCAAATTCACTGTCATAACAGATAGTACCATATTGAGTTTCACACATGAAGATTCCCAGGTAAATGGGGTGTCAATACGGAACAAGTGGGGAGGTGGCATAATTTTTCAATATTATTTGGGGAGGCTATTTTGTAGCTTTTTTGAACATTTTTCAATGCAAATACGGAAATAGAGTTTTCAAAGTCTAGGGAGGAGGCGAGAAACCAGGGAGAGGGTAGTAATATGCATCTAATCAGCCATTTAACCAAAATCCAAAAATAAAAAACATCAAATCCATGTCCAAATGCATTTGTCATCATGGTAGGATTATTCACGTTAATTATGTAACTATTTCCCTACATTATCTCTAAGTAGCCCCAGAGAGAACGTCGAAGATCCAAGTTATTACAAGAGTTTTTCTTTGAAAAGTTGGTCAGATTTGGAAACTTTTTCGAAAAACTTCATGTTTCTGAAAAAAATAAAACCTTACAACTTAAGCGTCTAAAATCCATTTGGCTTCTTCTCAATAAGTAGGCAGCGTTTGGGGCGTAAATTATATGATAATACAAACGTACATTGGCTGCTTGACAGAGACATTTAGATAAGTCATTTTTCTCCTATTTTACTGTCGGTAGTTTTAGAAATTTTCAGGACCTCTACAAGGCCCACAGCAACTCAGGAGTGCACTACTGAGAGAGGAAATGAAAAGAGCATTTTGATTTAAAACAACTGTCACCTACTTGAGGTCAGCAATTAGTTACAGCACATTTAGCTAGACACAGACAAAAATGTTCCTCTTTTTTGGGGGGTTGTAATCTTGATAGTCACCAAGAACAGAAGTCAGTAGTCAACTTGTAATAATTTTAATTAACTTATTTCAAAATGCATCATATCCAACATTGAGAGATTCTATAAGAAAAACCAAGCTCCTTTGAAAAGATACGATCAAACAGTTCAAGGTAAGGAAAAGTAGTAAGGAGCGACCCGGCTCAATAGTAAATGAAACTCTAAAAAACTGAATTTTGATATTAATAGATACGTCAAAAGGATCGGAATGTAATGTTGATTTTCAATATATAACATTCATCAAATTTAGTCTTACTTATCAAAAGTTACGAGACTGAGAAAATTTACCTTATTTTGGAAAATAGGGGGAAACACCCCTTAAAAGCCATAGCATCAAAGCGATCACACCATCACACCATCGCATTATCGCATTCAGCGTATCAGAGAACCCTACTGTAAAATTTTCAAGCTCCTACCTACAATAATGTGGAATTACGTATTTTTTGCCAGAAGACCGATCACGGGTGCGTGTTTATTCGTTTGTTTGTTGTTGTTTTTTTTTTTGCTTTTTCCCCCCAGGAGTGATTGCAGTAACCCAATGGTCCGAGAATTTTGGGAGAGGGCTCATTCTAATGGAAATTAAAAGTTCTAGTGTCTTTTTTAAGTGACCGAAAAAACGGAGGGCACCTAGACCCCCTCCCACGTTCATTTTTTCCCACAGTTAACGGGTCAAATTTTTGAGATAGCCATTTTGCTCAGCATAGTCAAAAAAACCTAATGAATATGTCTTCGGGGATGGCTTACTCCCTCACAGTCCCCGGGAAAGGGGCTGTAAGTTAAAAACTTTAACCAGTGTTTACATATAGTAATGGTTATTGGGAAGCGTACAGACGTTTTTAGAGGAATTTTTTTCTTGGTTAGGGGGGTTGAGGGGAGGGGTTACGTGGGAGGATCTTTCCATGGAGGAATTAGTCATGGGAAGAGAGAATTTCTATGGAGGGGGAGCGGGATTTTTTACCATTATTTAAAACAAAAAACAATGAAAGAATAAATATGAAAAAGTTTTTTTAACTGAAAGTAAGGAACAACATTAGAACAAAACGAACAGAAATTATTACGAATATGAGGGTTTCATCTCCTCCTAAATACCTGCTCTTTATGCTAAAATACTTTTAGTAATTTCAACTATTTATTCTACGGCATTTGTGATTCAGGGGGTCATTCTTAAAGAATTGGGACAAAATTTATGCTTTAGTGTAAAGAGCAAGGTATTAAAGAGGGGGCAAACTCCCTCATATACGCAATGAAAATATACGAATATAGAAGTTTGTTATGTAAGTTAATTCTTAAGTTACGTATATTTTTTACTAACAAAAACGCTCGCAAAAAATTAAACGTTCTAGTTGCCTTTTTAAGTAACCAAAAGATTCAAGGGAAGCTAGGCCTCCTCCCCCACCCCTTTTTCTAAACATCGTCCAATCAAAACTAAGAAAAAGCCATTTAGCCAAAAAAGATTAATATACAAATTTCATTTAAAGTATTCATGTGTGTAGAGCCAAAATCAAAACATGCCTTAATTCAAAAACATTCAGAAATTAAATAAATAAAAAATATTATTTTTTAACTGAAAGTAAGGAATAGCGTCAAAGCTTAAAACGAATAGAAATTACTCCGTGTATGAAAGGGCCTCTGCCCTCCTCAACGCACCGCTCTTTATGCTAATTTTTTTCACTGTTTTAAAAAGTAGATTTGAGAGAAAGAGTCAAACTTTAGCGTAAAGAGCGGGGCATTGAGGAGGGAACATTGAAGATGCTTCATTTTCAATTCGAATCGGATCCAAGGATATAGGGGGTGGCGGGGAGAAACAGAAATCTTGGAAACCGGAAATCTTGGAAAACACTTAGAGTGAAGAGATCGGGATGAAACTTGATGAGAAGAATGAGCACAAGTTTCAGATACGTGGTTGACATAATGGACTGGATCCGTTCTCATTAGGGGAGTTGTAGGGGATTTCCATTGTTTTGGCGAGTACATTGCTTCTGGACGTGCTAGGACGATGAAAATTGGTAGGTGTGTCATGGACCTGCACAAATTGACTTGATAGCAGTCCTTTCCCCAATTCAATCATCCAGAGGGCTGGAGGGAGAGGAAAAATTGAAAAAAATGAGTTATTTTTAATTTACGAATGGGTGATCGGAACTTAATGGAATTTGATATTTGAAGAGACTCGCGTCTCAGAGCTCTTATTTTAAATCCGGCCGTATCTGGTGATATTGGGGGAAGTTGAAGGGGAAACGGAAAATCTTGGAAAACGCTTAGAGTGGAGAGATCAGAATGAAGCTTGGTGGGAAGAATACCCACAAGTCCTAGATACGTGATTGACATAATCGGACTGAATCTGCTCTCTTTGGGGGAGCTTTTTTCGGGGGGGGGGGGTGTTAATTCGAAAAAATTAGAAAATTGAGGTATTTTTAACTTATGAAAAGATATATATATATATACATATATATATATATATATATATATATATATATATATATATATATATATATATATATATATATATATATATATATATATATATATATATATATATATACACTCTAGTAGAGTCTCTACACTCTACTTTTTAAAACAGTAAGAAACTTTAGCGTAAACAGCGGGGCGTTGATGAGGAAAAGCCCCTTTCATATACGGAGTAATTTTTGTTCGTTTTGAGTTTTAATGTTGCTCCTTACTTTCATTTAAAAATCTTGTTTTTTTATTTAGTTTCTGGACGTTTTTGGATTAAAGCATGTTTTGATCTTGGCTCTCCGTGCATAAATAATTAAAAAGAAACTTGCATAATAATTAATTGCAATTAATCGGAAGATTTTGAGAAAAAGGAGCGATGGAGGAGGCCTAGTTGCTTTCCAATTTTTTGATTACTTAAAAAGGGCACTAGAACTTTTAATTTCCGTTAGAATGAGCCCTCTCGCGACATTCTAGGACTAATCAGTCGATACGATCACCCCCGGGGAAAAAACAAAAAAAAACAAATAAACATGCATCTGTGATCTGTCTTCTGGCACAAAAAGTGAAATTCCACATTTTTGTAGATAGGAGCTTGAAACTTCTACATTATGGTTCTCTAATACGCTGAATCTGATGGCGTGGTTTTCGTTAAGATAGAATGACTTTTAGGGGGGTTTCCCCCTATTTTCAAAAATGAGGCAAATTTTCTCAGGCTCGTAACTTTTGATGGGTATAACTGATCTTGATGAAACGTATATTTTTAAAATCAGTATTAAAATACAATTCTTTTGATGTAACTATTGGCATCAAAATTCCCATTTTTTAGAGTTTCGGTTACTATTGAGCCAGGTCGCTCCTTACTACAGTTCGTTACCACGAACTGTTTGATGTGAGTTTCATTAAGAAGATTGTTTGATTTTGGGGAGTGTTTTTATCCATGTTATGAATCGGGTTAATTTTCTCAGGTGCCCAACTTTTAATGGGTAATAATAAACTTAATGAATTTCACTGATGTGGAGTCAGTAAAAAAAAAGGCAATTCTTTGGTGTATCTATTGTTATCAAATTCCCTTTTTAAGAGTTTCTGATATTACTGGGCCTAGTCGTTCCTCGCTTGCACTTTGTTACCACAAACTATTTATCAAGCAATTGGCTGGAGCTTTCAGGGATCATTCTTTGTTTTTGTTTTGTAAGTGAAGAGATATAAGGGAAGCTGAAAATGACCTAATTTTTCCCCTAGTCACCTTGAAACTTCAGTCATAAGTCTTACAGTAAAAAAATTTATAATATACAAAAAAATATTCCTAGGAACAGTACCCTACCCCTATTGAATAATCTTGGCACTGATAAGGGCTCTGTTCGACTGGAACGTGAAATTTCTAGCGCCTTTTTAAAGCTCGAAAGTGATCAAAGAGCAAAGGAGGCCTTTCTTTGTCCTTTTTTACCACATACCCCCATCCCTCTAACCTCAATATCTGGTAAAACTTTTGAGATAGCCATTGTGTTCAAAATTACCAAAAAGTTCAGTAAATATACCTTTAGGGGTGATATCACCACTAATCTGAATTCTCTAAACTGAATTCTGGACTGTATTCTCAAAATTAATTAAGAAAACATTAGATTGATCACGGACACGGATCACGGGTGGGCATCTTTTCATGGCAGTTGTATCCTCGAAACAATTTTAGCTTTAATAGCCAGGGAATGGTCAGATACAGTTTTCCTTTATATGAATTCACTTTTTTCGTAAAGCACGTCTGGCTACTTTTTCCAAGGGGTAATTACGAATGGTTGTAATTGTTTTGATCCCAGTTTCCCCAACATTGCAAACGTCAAGAAGACTATTGCATTAGCAATTACTAAAAAAATTATTAAAAAAGTTGAAAAAATGTCTCGAAACTCAGCGACAAACTTGGAAAATTATAAAAAAAAACATAATCCCTCTGTTTCTTTTAAAACTGAACAAAAAGTTGAACATTTTTTCAACTCGGGAAAGGATAAAACGGACTCTATGCAAGGTAGTGGTGTCTACAGAGTCCCATGTTCATGTGGAAAATTTTACTTTGGCAGGACCCATCAACAACTAGGAGAACGATTGCATGAACACAAAAATTCAATAGATAAGTCCCTGAGATTGGAAAATAAAAATGACAACTTTGATTCAGCTCCGGCCCAGCATATATACAAAAATCCTTACCATTTAGCTCTTTTTGAAGAAGCAACTTTAATATCTACCGTAAATGGAAGAAATTTAGCTATAAATTGAGACAGGGGAGATATTTCCTTAAGCCCAATTCATTACAATTTAATATTAAAAGACGCTATGAATATTTTCGCCCAGTCCGATTTAAGACAACCTGTCCGAATATCTAATGAAAACCGAAATTGTAGACAGGCGAAATCTGTTGCAAGGCAAAGGATACTTATTCAATCTAATTGATAACTTCTCTTTCATTGATTTCAAGTTGGTTTTTGTTGTTTGATTCAGTGTCTTTTTTCCTCTCGTACAGTTCACTTAAGAAGGTTAGATTTTGTTGTTGTTTCTCCTTTGTTTCTTTTTCCTCTTTTTTTGAGCACTGAGGACGACTCGGCAGAGGTCCTTGTCGAAATATTTGCTTGTTTTTCCATATTTTGCAACTGGCTGATAAAATCCTCGTTTTTTCACCTATTTGATTTTCCTCTTTTCATTTATCATTTCCTTTCTTTGTTTTCACAAGATTATGTTTGCCCCTGCGTGAACAGACCCAGGACCTTCGAGTCCATATAATCGTTCATTAGAATGGAATCGGGTATAAATCGGACATTTTAAAAATGGGTTTTCAAAAAAGTCACGCAGGAATTTAATTTTGACTCGGTTCTAGGCCAATGGCCGGGAGAGAGACACGTTAAAGTTTGTTCTGGTGACACAGAATCCTTAATGTTAAAAAATTAAAATAGAAAACTGGACAGTAGATATGGCTAATGGTGAAGACATAAGACCTCAGATGGACTATACAAGCTTGGGCAAAGAAGTCTAACCATATGACTTGTGAGTTGCTAGGCTCCAAACTCTAATATTTTGAATTAGAAACCAAAACCAAATTGCTTTCCTAAGCTTTGTTGGGATTTCTCAAGTTGCCCTTGTTTTTTAATTTGTTCTTGTTTCGAGTTGTTCTTGTGTTTGCAGGTCCAAAACCGTTCTTTTCGACTTTTTTTAAGGATAAATAATAAACTCCAAGTTGAAAATATTAAAAGATGTTCTTAGGTCAAACCTGTATTTGCAGGTGTTGTGCTAACTTTTAAACCTGCTTTTTCAGCAATTTCTTGTTGTGCATATTCAAACGTAACATCAACAGTAGATGGACGAACCGTCTCGCCTTCCAAGGGATTTTTAAACACCCAAAGCTGGGTTCCCCCGAAGAGAACTCTGAAATTAAAGATATAAGAGTTACTTTCATTATACAATATATTCGTCTTTCTTCTTTCTTAAAGTTGTAATAACTTTTCAAGTTATACAATTTTTCAAGGTTTTCAATTTTTCAAGATTCTGGCCTATATCAAAAAAGTGCAATCAAAACTTACAGATTTACTTCAAAACATTAAACAATTGTAGAAAAATATATCTTAGTTTGGCAGCTTAATTTTAAGAGTACAAATATCACATTTTAAGCCTAAACTCATTAATATGGGCACAACTTTCCATTACTAATTTTATTTACTAAACGTAACTGATACTCCTTCAAAGGTTTGGGCCAAACTAAGTCACTGATTAAGTGAATATTGACTACTGGATCCTCAATTTTTTAATTTTTATAAATAAAATTTAATCTCTAAATAATTTAAGGGAGCAAAAAGACTTGGAGGAATTATTCAATATTGATAAAATAATAAATTTACATGTCTTAATAATTTACCTATCATTGTGATGTAATTTTGTTTCCTTGTAAACTGGAGAGCCATTGATCAAAACTCTGCAGGCTGCATTAACTGGCCTTAATATTACCAAATGACCACCATCTTTACAGTTTAGAAATGCATGTTTTTCATTGATCCTGTAAAGAAAAAATGTTATATGCGGGGGCAAAAGCAAAAGAGGCGGTGACAGCCTCGACTACCCCTCTTCTTTCCCAACCCTTTGACCCAAGTGCTGCGTACTTTTTGGTGACCAAGCACTTTGATTAAAAATAAGTCATGAAAATACCAGCAACAAAACGGTTAATCCCAAAAAAAGAAAACTTCATTGAAATCCAAGGCAAATACTTCTGTTTCAAGCATCAGAGACCAGTCTCTACCTTCACTACCCCCGAAAAAAAAAGAAATTTTCTAGCTAACTTTTCACTGAAAATTGATTTGTATTTGATCTTTTTACCAAGTCCAAGAAAAATCTGAGAAAAGATTTCTGTTTTTCTCATGGCAGTAACGATTCACGTTTAAACATAAAATGAACACGAAATGTTCTTAATGAGAGTGGAACTGCCCCCTCATTTTTTCTCATGATAGTGAAGATCCACGTTAAAACACAAAACGAACATGAAACGTTCTTAATGAGAGTGGAACTACCTCCTCCTCAGTTGACTAGTTACTACGATTATTAATTAGCAAACACTTTGGTAAGAAAAAATGGCGTTCCGAAATATGTGACCTAATCCTCATCATAACGCTTCAAGAAAGAAAGCACTTAATGAGGCACACTGACGATAAAATATAAAGTTTTCAGAAAGATTAGAAACGGAAAATCTCTGAATTCAAATTCTTGGCAATAAATCAAATAGATAAAACACCAGCAATCAACTAACCATAATACTACGTTCGTCGTGATGTTATTTTATGTTTATGATGATCTTATACAGACTAAAATTTTGCTTTTACACCACGTAATGTGCTGTTTTGTGTTGTTGTTTTTTTTTTCCTTGCAACCGTTTTACAAATTCCCTTTTTTACCCATTATTACCTTGCAAGAACAAAATGCCACATAGTGATACTGACAAAATTTTGTAGACCACCTCCAAAATTAGCGGGACATATCTGGACTTTGAGGCCAACTGGACCCCACCCCTAAAAAGATTTGCCGAAGAGAGCCTATGATAGTGATATGTAGTGTTATAGTATTGCCACAAAGACTAAGACCTAGATGTCTTTTTCTACCATGAGACTAATAAAAAAACTGCTTTCAATAGCTAAGGCATACAGTAAGGTAATAGTAAGGCATAAATAGTAAGGCAAATGATAGTAAGGCATACAAGAATCTCTCTATTGCTTCGTAGCTTTAAAATAACTCTTTAATGTTTGCATAATGAGATATCCCACGAATTACTGACATTAAACCACCAACTAGCTAAAACAAAAAAAAAATATCGTTTCCGCCTATTCAAAAATTACTATTTCGAGTTGAAAATTGTGGAGATCTCATCTCTAATAGATAATGTTGGGTTCTCTCTTTCCTGAGAGAAATTAGCTCTGTATTTACTTAAAAGCTAAAAATTAACCATAAACAAAATATAGGAAAATAAACTTTTCTTAAATAATTTAAAGAACTATGTAAAAATTCAATCAGCCAAAAATATCCATTAACATGCAATTTACTATTGCTCTATTCAGTACCTCACTTATAAATTTTAATTAATTACTTCAGCTTTTGATAACTATCTAACGCTATTATCAAGAAAGTTATCAGAAAGTAATTAGTGAAGATAACTTTCATCATGCCCAATCTTTCTCTCGTGGTCGTAGACACCTCTGAGAACCCTCATTAGATCAGATATTTGGAGTTCTAATCCTTTTTTATAAGTCAAGAGTGAATGGAAACCAACGAGCTCCTGTCATAAAACTGTTTTTGATATCCAGTGGTTATGATACCCCTTAGGACATCCGATCTAAATTTTGAGGCACCTATTTTGTACTTTCTCTGTGGCTTCTCAGTTTGACGTGTGGCAGAATTATGCATGGGGGTAGGGGATTATCCTGGCAAACTTTTCTAGTGGAGAATTTTTAGAGGGAGAGGGTATTTTCAGCGAGGGGGGATTTTCGGGGGGAGGCAGGTCTGGAGCTAAAGAGTAAAACACGGCCAAAGTAACCAAACGATTACAAATGTATTAAAAACATTCTTGTGAATAAAAATTACCATTTGAAGCTGATTCAGGAATGATTTAGTATTTCGATTAATTATAATAGTCAAATACTATTTTGAAAAAAAATCGAGGAATATTGTAAAAGAGTATTGAAGTCCTCAAAAATGGCGTCGGAGATAAATGAAAATTACACTATTGACACTTTCATTCTCGAAAACTCCATATAGGAAAACTACAGCCCCTCACCTTAAACATCAAGAAGAATCACTTTTTTGCGTGGGTAGCACAAGACTAAGAGCATCACCATAGGAGAATTGCCCCCTAAAGCCTCCTCAGTCTAAAATTCCCCTGAAAAATTTCCGCCAGAAAGTTACCTGTAGAAAATTGTCCTTGGAAATTTTCTCTCCGGAAATTTCTCTCGAAAATTCCCCGTCAGAAAATTGTCCTTGAAAACTCTCTTCCGCGGTAAAAACCCACGCTCCACCTGTGAAAAATTCCCACCAGAAAATTCCTACCAGGAAAATTCCTTCCTCGTTTAAAATTGATCAGTTACAAAAAAAATATGACAGATAAACATACTGAAGAAAATAAGGAATTTTGGGACATTCCACTAATATTCCAAAGCACAGGCAGAATATGTGGTGGATTTTAAGATGTATTTCACATATTTATTTTACTGTAGTTTTTTGGTGTTTTTTGTGGGTTTATTCATCATATCAGGGTACAAAAAAGTTTGGAATTGGGGCTGAGAGGGGATATCAACTCCGAAGGTAAACTTTTAAAGATTCCAAAGTTTCGAGCAAAAAAGATCTCAAATTTGATACGATATCAAAGGGGTAAGATAATTTACAGGGCAATAGAAAAAATTTTGTACTTTTTTAAACCGTAAGAACTTCATTCTAATCGACTCCAAAGATCAATCATGCTCCCTTTTTTCTACTATTAAGATTTGTCTGCAAAGAATTGACAGTTCAAACGATTTACTAG
Organism: Artemia franciscana; assembly: GCF_032884065.1. NCBI lineage: Eukaryota > Metazoa > Arthropoda > Branchiopoda > Anostraca > Artemiidae > Artemia > Artemia franciscana. The sequence goes on from NC_088871.1 coordinate 23,589,966, forward strand.
CCATATTCCAATCACTCTGAGGGCTATGTCATCCTTAAATACAAATTTACAGACATTTTCAGCTATTCTAAATAAAATGGGAAACTAGAAATGTTGATAAGATCTCTTAATAGGTAACAAAAAGGACCAAATATCAAAATATTTTCAAGGACAGGAGCTGGAAACATTTCAATCAGCTTTGACTGTTCAAAAAAGACCCTAGAATTCTCAATTTTCGATCGAACAAGCATCCTCCAAATTTTCTACGATCACAACGGGGGACGGGCGAGAAGGGGGCAGTCCCCCTCCGATACCAGATAAATTCTGCTGATTTTAGGGTTTAAGATTACTTATTACTGGAATATTAAAGACGTAGATCAGAACAATTCCCTAAAATCAAGAGGAATTAGATATCATATTCTACCTCACTCCCTCCATAGAGCTAATTCCATATTTATCTGGACACTCAATAAGAGTTCGGACAGTTCAGCATTAAAATGCATCCGTTGTGGTGTCCACCCCCTCCCTCATCTATGAAATAATCCATCACTCTTCCTTCATAATAGTTGATCCATACTTACACATTACTGCACGTAAGTTTTATGAAATACGCAGCAATTTAGTTTAGTTGAATGAAGCTTAAAATAAATGTTAGAAAATTTTTCTGCTATAAGAAGGGAGGCATCACTTTGTATCAAGCTTAATCAGGCTTAGTCTAAATGAAGGGGGATGAAAGATTAATCCCTACTCGACACCCCTTTATGCCTTCATATAATTATCCAAAGGCTCTTGGATACTCATACAATTTGGGCAGTGAAATGCACTCTTTTAGAAATCTGCTATCCCTCCTACACAATGACCCACCACTTCGTAATGTGCAATAAAACACTTGTATTCGCTCTTTTTTTCCACTTTATTCCATTTATTTTTTCCATTTCCACTTTATTTTTTCCACTCCACTTTATTTTATTTTTATAAATTTTTATACAATTATTATTAATTTTTATTTTATAAATATTATTTTATTTTTATAAAAAATATTTTATTTTTATTTTATTTTTTTATTTTTTCCATTTCCACTTTTTGTCCACTTTACTTCCATTTCCACTTTATTCCATTTTACTGCTCAATTTTACTTTTGGGTAGACTTCTCCAGGGGAAAATCGCTGGAGGGGAATTCTCAGGAGGAGATTTTCTATAAGGAACTTTTCCGGGGGGAATTTCTCAAGGAGAATTGTCTGTAGGGTGATTTCATAGGGCAGGGAGTGGGGAATAAGCTGGACCGCGGTGATCACTCATGTGTCCTTTATTCTTTCTTTTTTCATTATCACTAGCATTGAATTGGAACATCACAAAAAAATATTTAACTTTAAGGACCCTTTTGAAAGCTAATTGTTATATTGTTTTTTTTTATGCATACAACCTGATGGTGTCATCACAAAGTGCCATTTGTCAACCTAAAAGTGCATTTCGGGTATTTCTGGAATATAGAAACTGGGAAGAATGAAGAGAGTAACATCATAAAATCCATGGATGAAAATCCCAGACCTGACATTTATAATCCCTACTCTTCTATATCTCCCCACCCCTTAATACTTTTCGTAAAACGTCTAGTGATTAAAGTAATTTGTCTCATTTAACAGCTAATTTTCATATTTACGTTCTTTTTACACATTTGCCTTTATAATACTATCGTAGAAGCACCAAAATTGATACTTTGTGGTGCCATATCTGGAGTACAAAGGTCAGGAATCATGATAAGAGTACCGTCAAAAATTTTCATCGTTGTAAACCTATAACCTGAGTCTTATAATTCCACTTCTTATCTACTCTCCCTCCCATCCCTTTAAGCTTCATAAATCGTGGGTTGACCCTGTAGAAGTAGTAGGCTATTGTAATATTGGATAGAGGTATATAATGGCTCACTTTAAAGCTTTGGGTCGTATGTATGAGCTCTTTTTGAATTCATCCCGATAACTCCATCATAAACAGTAATATGACACCAAAATAATTAATGCTCTAATTTACCAAAATATCGTGCGACTTCTTGAGCTTCATCGTTTGGCAACAAAAATCTTTGTTTAAGCCTCCAAGGTTTTGTTCTGTATGTTTTTTAAACATAAGAACGAACAAGAATTAATAATAAAAAATAAAAAATGTAAAGACCAAAGCATAAACTTCAAACGAGCAAAAAGTACTGCTTTGCGGTTTCTACAGCATGATTTCAATACACTTTTTCGAATAAACTGGCTCGTGATATTTCTCTATATTCGCAGGAGTTTTAAAAACTTGTGCTTTACAGAAAATTAAGCTTTCTTGAATTTTTAGAGAGTTAAAATCTGTTTTGTAAAATTAATTAGTTTCATGGCTGGTAAAAGTCTATTGTGAGTTTTATAAATAATTATTTTATTTACTGCTGGTAACCTGTGAATTTTTCTGCTTTCAATCATATTTTGTTCCGTTGGTTTTGTGTTTTCAGTAAAATGCTATTTTTTCTGAATTCTACAAATACATGTACATTTACAACTATAAATGTGTATATATTTACGGCTGAACAACTGTTTATTTACGGCTGTCAGTAGAATATATCTAAAACTTTCCAATTCTTCTTTTATCCCTTATAAATTGCTTTATTCAGATTTAGCTAGACTTTAAGCTTAGAAAATCGGGCTTCAACATAATTCCTGGAATAAAGTTGTGTAATTTCATTTTAATAAACCAAATTTCACCTTTGAAATATTTATTTTTATGCGTTCCGACCCTTGAATAACCATGTTTTAATCGTACCACAACTAGGAGATTATGTAATCACAAGATTTTGCTTTTAAAATCTGTCATGCTTTATCGTAATTCTTAGGTTGCACAATAATGATTAGTACGTGTTAAGCGTTGGATACGGCAACACTTAATTGATTAGATCAAATTTGGTTTAAATCTGGAACGGTTCGAACACACGGGTCCAAAGGTTTAGAATTAGCTGCCAGCCGGTGTTAGAACAGTTCTTGCGTACTTTCCAAGTTATTTTTTTTCATTATCTTGGTACTGAGAAACAGCCACTTTATATATATGTTATTTGTTTTTTTTTAGAATGGGAAACATTTTTTTAAGTTCAATCTTTACTCAATGACTCTTTTTGTCTTTGATTTTCACTGCTTTTCATCTAAGTTTCAACAATATTTTGGGGGAATGGCCAAACACTTTTCTTTTAAATTGTAAAAAGTTTTTCTTTAAAAAAAAAACGGCACCAATAAGTAACTAAAGATAGGCCGCATTTTATTTATGTCCACCTTCTTCTATTAATGATGTAGAAAGCATTTTACGATTGAGCTATCAATAATCACTTTTCTACAAACTAAACTTTTTTTGTAAGAGGAAAACTACATGTGACCCGACACAAAAAAAGAGACTGTTCAATTGTTAAACTCAATGAAGTTTTGTGAAAGACATTTACAGACCTTTAAATTACAATCAATCTACAAGTTAGTGATTCATCTTAGCCAGAGGTCAACATCTTGTCGTTCTTATTTTCTTTTTTTTTTTTGCTCTTATTTTTCTTCTTTAGCTTTATCATATCATATCACATTGGATCGCACAGATAAGAGAAATAGCTAGTAAGATAAGATAAGTAAAAGATAAGAGAGTAAAAGATAAGAGAAAGTAAAAGATAAACTAAGAAAGTAACTAAGTAAAAGATATGAGAAAGATGAGAGAAATAGATCATTATTCTTGTACGTAGCACTCTTTTGACTTCATTCAACTGACCAGAAAGGCCTCAACCCCTCTCGTTGCGCTCTTTGAACCTTAATTTCAAGCAAGATTTCACTTGTGTACGCAAAATGAAACAAATTACGAAACTTAATACAATACAAAGTATTCGACAGAATACTTTTAAAAAATAATAACAATGATAAGAAAATAGCTCTTTCTCGTAAAATTTTTTTACGAGAGAAAATTATTGAGTGTAAGAATTTGTGTCACAATAAATTTTGTGGCGCTTGAAATTCGCCGGACAAAACTAAAAATCTGTTACCTTAATCGACAAAAAAATCAAATATGTGACACTTTCACAACTAGATTAAAAGCATTAACAAAAATTGAAAAGCCATAAGATTTCTACAACAACAACAAAAATAACTCGACAAACTAGAAGATCTTAGAAATAGTTGAAACAACCAAAAATTGTGAATTCCCTTGACAAAATGTAAAATATTTGAAATCATTGCTACAAAAATTGAATATATGTGAGGTTCGTCGAAAAGAATTGAAAATCTTTGAAAAAACTTTGACAAAAACTGAAAATTTGAAAATATTTGAAATACTTCGTTATTAATGTATATAGTTTCTTGTTTAATAAAGTCAAGTCAACTTGTAACAAAAATTGAAAATAGTGAAAATGATTGAAAAATATTGAAGAAGATGAAAACGCAAAAACCACTAATTAAAAATCTGTGGGGCCACTCTAATCCTGAGAGTGAGGCCTTAGCCAAAATAAGGCTAACCTTACCAAAATAAGCTTATGAGTTTTCACAAGATTCATTTTCGATGATTCAATTTCGTTTTCAAAAATTATTGTCGGGTATCTCCTAAGATTTGCATTTTTTTTTTGTTGAGTTAATTCACTAGTTTTCAATTTTTGCTGAGAGAAACATATTTTTAATAATATGTTGATTCGATATAAGTTTTCACCGGTTCCAATTTTTGTCATAAAGAACCAAAAAATTCTTAATTTTTGGTTTTCGTCTGAATCTCTTATAGTGATTTTCTTTGGAGCAATTTTTTTACTCAATTTTTGACCCAGAATTTTCATAATTTTAGTTTTCTGCTCGAGTAATCTAGTCTTTTTCAAATTTTGTTCAAGTCATTTCACCTTTTCAATTTTGTTTTATCGATTTCGCCAATTTCAAAATTGATTTCCTCATTTCAGTTATTTCTCAAGTGATTTGGACTTTTTTCAAATTTTGTTTTGCATTTAAAAGGGATGGGTGTCAAACAGAAAAAAAAAATATATGAAATCTAGTGCCTTTTCATGCAAGTAGAACAAAACTAGTTGTCATAGATGTACTAATACCGGAAAAAAAAATTCAAAGAAGTATAAAAACTACTTTTCTACGGGCTAAAAGGAAAAAAACAAACACTGTTCATATTATATTTTCAGCATTGTATAATAATGCAAAAGTGTTTAGTTATTCCACTGGGACTGCACACCATACTAATCTTGGATCGAAACTGGATTAAGTTTTTCAACAGAAGCCTAATTTGTAAAAAAAAAATGACAGGAGTAATTGCAGTATCCAAACATAAACTACAAGATTTCAAACTGAATTTCTAAATACTTGATTTTAGACTTTGAGAGGAAGAAAATAGGATAATCAATTTCATTGCTGTTTGTTCATCAGAAACCACATGTTTCAGCTGGAAAAATGAACTGAGACATATATATTAAGGCAATCTCAAAAAATTTTGTACTAGAATCTCTTACCCAGGCCCAACCAACAGAATATCAGGCTCCTTTTCTTTTCCATTACCGATTAGCATTTCTTCCCTGTTAAGTGGGTACACAATTCGAGCTGTTAGCTGTGGATCCGCATTCAAGTTCAATAAATGTGGCCTCGATTTTTTTTCTTGTTCAAGCTTTCTCTGTTCAGCAAACTGTAAAAGAACACAAATATCAACTGTAGGGAAAGACATGTTTGCCTAATTTTGGATACGTCTTCATCTTGGACAAGCTCGAATAGAATTTATGGGTGTTCAAGGGTTATTTTCATATCCTTGAACTAAGGAATAATCATTTTCTTCGCAGAAACCAAGAGTTAGCTTTTTCAAATTCTTTTTAGACTGGATTGAGAAATTAAAGTCAACTTCCACACGATTATAGATATTGTAATCGTCAAAAATTGTCCTTGTCCCATCACTTTCAATTAAAATCTGTACAAGATATGAAACAAAATAATGAACAAAATGAAACATATATAGTTAATATCTAACGTGTTTGAATATTGAAGTCTTCTGATGGCTGTGATAATAAAATTAAATTATGAGTAAAAGACAGATTTCTAGGAGATTCAAAGACAGTTTCATAGCATAGCTAGGCATCCCCTTAATCAAAGTGTAGGTAAATAAGGCTAAATAAGAAGGGAGTACTTTCCGAGTAACTTCATCATCAGAAGAATATATAAACATGTGCTGTTTTAGTTTTGAAGAGGGGTATGATCCCCTAAGAACCTTCCCCAAATAACTGATATGCAAATATTGGGAGAGCCTCAGCGCTTTTTTTTTCTTTTAAATGCTTTCTTATGACCAACTCCAACCCTGTTTGGGGGCCCCATCCCTTCTATTTAGCCTAGGAGAGAGAGCCAAAAATACTAAGTGATTGCCATTTTTTCATCTTTCTTCTGGAATGTTCGTCTTTCATCTTTCATCTTCCGTTCTGTTCTATTCTCATCTTTCTTTCATCTTTCTTCATATGACACAGCTATCTTAACAGTTCTAATATCACAACCTTAGAAAGTATGTTTGAACCACAAGTTTCGTACAATTTTTGTCTAACATGCCGCAGTCAAACAACCACCTCAAACTTATATTGATTTTATTTGTTTTATAATTTGTTCTACGTTTGACTGCTTTTAATGCTCATTTACTGGAACAAAGCACAAGATCAGCAGAGACATGAGCCCCATTACTTAAGCAAGCACGCCAATTAGAGGGGATATCAGAAATCATTTCCTGCACAGCCCTCTCTCTACATTTTGAAAATTTTCTTGTTATTTTCATTCCAAAGCTATTTTGCTATTTACTTAGAAGTTACTGCCAATAGCCTCATCTTCGATAACTTCGACAACTGTAACTTCAATAGTCCTCTTCTCAGTAGGAGGCTCGCCCAGGCCACTCAGCGTTTCCCCGGGTGGTGGACCAAGGGGGGTTCCATAAGAGAAACTTTTACACCCTCGCCTTAGGGCCGTAAATACAGGTGGAGAAGGAAGGAGGCCCCCCAAATGTACACTAAGCAGAGCCCACCGGCGTGTGGACACGTCCCGTAAGCTACAAAGCCACTTCCAGCAATGGGTTAAATTGTATGGTGATGCAGAACACCATCTTGGGAGGATCCATTAATGGAAAACAACTGCTGCAGGGCATAAGATCCAGGTATATGGACAACGGCCTCTGGAAAGGGTGGCCTCGACCCTTCGGGGCACCCGCAAGACCAGGGGACCTTGCGCTTAACTCTATTACCAAGTAATATCAGTAGACCTTAGACCTAGAAAAATTTTGAATTATGGCGTTTCTAGCAAGTGACGGGGTCCCTTGGCATGGGTGTAGAGAAGTAAGCAAGCCATCTATAATACGGAGTTCTCGGTAGGCGACTGGACTTAGAATATGTTGACGAATTCGAAAACTCTAGAAGCAATATCCTTGGGAAAACCAGCTACAGTCCTAAAACAAGAAAAACAAAGAATAACTATTCTTTGTTGATACGTCAGATCTGTTAAACAAGAAGCTAGACAAGCTCTCCTTTTCCATGATAAGGAGAAGTACAGTATTGACATATTATCCGCTTCTGAGTCCAGAATATCTGGTTCTGGATCTACAGTAATTACAGCGCCCAAAACGTCAAAATAGTTCTACTTTTTCTCCTTTGGAGTAAACGATAACTCGGGACTCCATGATGTTGGTTTCCTCATAAACCAAGAGCCAGAAACGCAGTTCTTGAGTGGGATCCTGTTTCTCCCCGACTGGTTAGGTTTAGGCTTAAAGGAAACCCTGCAAACGTATCCATTCTCTCCACATATACCCCTATTCTTGATGCCAAAGTTGCTTTTACAGATGAATTCTATTCGGAATGGCAACAACACTCTTTTTCAGTGGATGCAATAGACTACCTGATTATTGCAGGAGACTTCAAAGTGAGAGTTGGTAAGATAAGATAAGAGATAAGATAATATTTATTTTCAAAAGACTATCACAAGCTCTATAGAGCCGAATTCGCTTTATATGTCAGTAAGGCTTAGAAAAAAAATTCAAAACAGTACATTAAGTCAAACACTTAAAATTAAAAGGAATTAAAAAAGCAAAATTATCAAAGATAAAGGGCAAATCAGTAAACTTAACAATTAAATTACAAAAACATTGCAGTAAATAAAAAAAAGAATAAAAACGGCAATAGAGGAAAAGGGGAATTTGGCAAGAACATAATCACGAATTATTATTAAGGTGTTCCAGAATAAAGGGTATAAAACTTTTGCGAAACCTTTCTGTAACAGCATGGATCGGAGAGTAATTTGGGATTGCTAAGGAGGCTGACCGGGGGAGTCGGAGTCTAATGGGATTGTGAAAATCAGGGAGTAAGTCCTCAGTACGGGGATTGGAAATGACTGATTTAGCGAAAAGCAGTCTACTTGACTGCGGTCTATTAAAACTAGCTCGGTCATTCCTTGGTCTTTCATTACCATGAGAGATAAGTCATCTAGAGAGGAAATTTTCTTTAGTTTCACTGTAACACACATTAATGAAATTCCACTTAATTTCTTTTTCGGATGCCATCCATCCTTCGGACTGAAAAGTTTAGACAACATGTAGAATTTATTTTATCCTGCCACTCCCAGAAAAATATTTCTTTTTTATGGATTTCAAACAACTATACTGTGAGGCTTTTATGTAAAGAAAGGACCACCTTCAATAAAAAGATGTATTGCTTCTAAGGATATAACACAAAATGTGGCTAAAACTAAAATTAATGTTTGTTTTTTAATGTGAGGAGAGGGCTCAAGGTGACTGACTGCATGTTTTATCTAGGCTGGGTGTCTTAACATTATGAAACTTGAGCAGCATTAGTCATGACCAAAGAGCATAGGGAAACAGTAAACAAACCTCGCCTTTTTGCCGAGAAACGCTGACATATAACAATCGACAACACTTAGCTAATTAGCAAAATATTTAGACTGCAAATTTATTATTATTATTATTATTATTATTATTATTATTATTATTATTATTATTATTATTATTATTATTATTATTATTATTATTATTATTGTGATGAGCTTGTAGCATTGTTATGGGTTACGAATATTACTGGTTATTTTTATTTAGTTGGATAATGCCATATTGCGTATGCGGATGGTAGCTTTTATTTCCTCCTACAACTATCTTAAAGTACCAAACATCCGCTATTGTTCAGTTTTCTTTTGTCCATAGAATAGTTATGTTACGTTTAACCTATCAAAAGTCTTAAAACCGTAAAATTAAAAAGATATATTACCACTTTTTCCTTTTCTTCATTTGCTTGCTTCAATTTCTCTTCAAGGCTTTTCTTCCACTTTTCAGCTTCAAGCTCGTTTTCTTTTAGTTGAGCTTTCATATCTGCTTCCCATTGCTTACGAAGGTTTAACATTTCTATAATACCAAATAGGTTTTAATAGCAGTAAAGAAACAGTACTGAACTACTATTACTACTGATAACTCACCACAGCACATAGCCACCTGAGGCCAACATCTCCTCCTCGATCCCAATATACTCAAAGCTTCCCTCACTACACCCTTCCAGGAGGTTCTCCTTTCCTTCGAATATTTGTTTATGACATCCTCCTACCCCAAACGAAGACGACCTGCTTTCCATTTAACCCTAGTCTAGCCTTCTCAACCTTTCTCTAATTATAGCCTTAAAAAATGGGATTGGACCACAATTTTCATACATCCTACTGTTTGAAATACGGTCAGTCAGTCGAATACCCAGAACAATCCGTAGACGATTTCTCTGGAAAACATCTAGAAAATCTTCATTTGCTTTTTGGAGTGCCTATGCTTCAGAGTCATACTTGACAACTGTCATCACTATAGCTTCTAATGTTCTAATCTTGGTTTGCACACTTATCATCCTACTCTTCCAGGATTTTTTTTAACTGCGAAAAACACCCTGATTCTTGGCTCTTCTACTTTCAATATCTTCATTGGTCCCATCGTCTTTTCTAGTAACACTTCCGAGATAAGGGAAGCTGTCAACCCAATCAATCATTTTGTTGCCCATCGTCACCTTTTCATCTTCCTTCATTCCTAACCTTAGTGACTTAGTCTTTTTAACATTTGTTTTCAAACCTACCCTAGCACCCTGAACTCACAAAACCTCTAAAGTTCATTCATTTTGCTCACACTTACATCTAGGATGCTTAAATCGTCAGTATAATCTAAGTCCAGGAAAGTTTTTCTTCTCCATTTGATTGCGTGGTCTCCTTTTGCCTTTCCTGAGTTTTTTAAGACAAAATCCATCAAAATGATCTATATATAGGGTGATAAAACACGACCTTGTTCAACTTCTGGTTTTAATACGAAACCAGTTGCTGACCTTATTCCCTACCTTAACCGCAGCAATGTTATTCTCGCACATAGAACAAATAACTTTAATGTATTTTTTTGGTAAACCATACAAAGATAAAAACCTTTGCTAAAGCTCTTCTACCAACATAATCAAACGCTTGCTCATAATCTATAAAACTGAGCACCAAAGGGGTTTGATAACTCAGGCACTTCTCAATTATTAACCTAAGACTGAAAAAGTGGTCGATTCATCCTCTACATTTTCAAATACCACACTGTTCTTCTCTTAAAACTTTGTCTACAACATCTCTCAGTCTAAAACGTATCAAATTACTAAGCAATTTGCTACCTAGAGAGACCAAACTAAAGCCTCGATAATTACCACACTCACATTTATCACCATTCTTATGCGGTGGTTTGACTACGTTTTTTTTTCTAAAATCACTAGGTACTTCCCCTTTTTCAAAAATCATATTCATAATCTTCAGTAACTTATTTCTATGCTCAGAACCCTCATATGTAAGAAACCCATGCACCACACTATCAACACCTGAAGCCTTATTATTTCTTAGTCCTTTTAGTACAGTAGTTAATTCTCCCACACAAAACAAAACTTCCTTCACCTCCAGAGTATCACAAACTTTTTCATTTTCCTCTAAATCTTTCCCTGCAGCTCTATTTCGGTTCAGCACACTCTCAAAATGTTCTAATGTGCTCTTTAACCCTTTCCTAATAACTATTTTTGGCCCCATTACCATCTTTAACTGGAACAAGTACAGATTGACCTATCGGAAGAAGAAAGTCAAAGCAAGCAAATAAAATTTGAATTTGAATTAAAATGCAAGCATAAAGTAAAACTGAAGCAAAATAGGCGTTAAAGAAAGAAATCAAATATCAAGCGGGAGCCTTTGCTACTTAATTCTTAAAATTATTTTCTAATTTTGTTGAATGAAAGAAAGTATATTTTACTATTTAAGGGATTTCCATTTCCTAGTTGAATTATCTATAACCCAGAATCTATTTCAAGTATTCAAACTGCCAAATGCTGTCTGACATCGTGCTTTCTGTTTAACTCTATATGGTATCCAGAAAAGTAACACAGCAAAACTAATCAATTTCAGTGATTGTGAAATGATTAGTCATAACCTAAGAGGTGTCACCAATTTGGTACAATTTGTCACCAAAAGACCAGCTTCAAGTCAAATTGCTTCCTTGACCGCCCAAGACTTTGAAGCATTGGTTTTGTATTTGTTAACAATAAGATAGATATTATAGATCAAGTTAAATATTTTATTTTGTTTTTGAGTAAAAAAGCAAATAATTTAGTCGATAGCTTAAATAACTTACAATTGTCAAGTCACACTTAACTAGTTTTATTCTTTAACAATCTATTAAAGCAGCTAAACATTCACAAAACTTAAGGATTGATAGGCTTACTGTAAAACCTAGTTTCATAGCTGATATAGCTAGTTTCGCTAGATTAGATAGCTAGATTAGCTAGTTTCTTAATTATTTTCTCATTTCCATCAACTTCCTTAGAAAATAATAAAATTCCGGCTATGGACCACACTTAGCCGAGGAAAGGTTCAAAAACTGGTCTGGGATAGGAGACAGGAAATTTTAGTCCCTAACGATCCCGCATGGTATCCTTTAATCCCTCAAGTTCTTCATCCACCTACATGACTCTATTTTTCAACTTAATTATTTATCATAAAGGCAGTTTTTAGTAAGTTTTTATTTCTATGTGAATTGAACGTTTCAAAAATTCAAATAATATTCATATTATCGACTAAACCTCTCAAAGGTTTCAAGAATGAGTAGAAAAATAGTACTGAGTAGAGGAATTAAAACTTTTAATCACTAGTAATCCCGAATGTTATCCTTATATTCATCGTATTCCTTATGTCTTTTTACTAAAAATGTTTTGCTTTTATCACGAACTAGTGTATTAAAAAGAAAGAATTTCAGCAGTTCTTTTTTTTCTTTCAAAAAGAAGTAAAATAAAGTTTTTAAAATTTTCAGCTAATATGTTTCATGTGGAATAGAAATAACAAATGTAATTCAAGCCCAATATTTTCGAGAGAAATATATAAGTTTCTCGGCTTTGTCTTTTTAAGACCTTGGGCCCAAGCTCTTGCCACTGAAGTTTAGCAGTGCATAGTAAAAACTCCGTAAAAGCAATAAAATTAACACAAAGTACCTTGATCATTTAATGGTTTTCCTTTGGCAACATGAGAGTCATCTACAGGTCCCTTCAAAAATTGTTTTTTCAGTTGCTCATTTTCAGTTTTCAAATCTCTTATAAGTTTGGCAGTTGGATCCTCATTGATAACTGCTTTGGTTTTTATCTTTTTTGCACGATCAGCTGAAGAAACAAAATTTTTATTAAGTGCCTTAAAAATAAAACAAAGTCAAATATTGATCAAATAGGAAACTAAGGCAGGCTATAGATTTGTTCATTCCTTGTCAGAAGTAAAAATTATTTTGCTATTAACGAATAAATAAAACCCAAAGCGCCCCATGTAAAGAACCTCATTGGCGCTTTACAATTCTGAACAAAATGGCTTTTTCAAAAGTTTGATGCGATGTATTTGGGCAAAAGAGGGCGTGGAGGGCACAAGTTACCCTCCGATCCCTTTTGATTCCCAAAGAGGACTAGAACTTTCAATATCCAATCAAATCAACCTCGTCAAGGATATATTGGACCACCCCCTCCATGAAAACCTAACATGTCTCTGGGTTATAACTTGTAACCCATATACCCCCGGGCTTTGTGTGATTGTGTCAATTCCAGAAGCATTTTTACATGATCTTTGTCTATTTTGAACAAAACAGTTATCTCAAAAGTTATATCGATAGCATTTAGGGGAAAAGCGCGTAGGGAGCTATTTGCCCTCAGACCACTTTTGACTCTTTGAAAGGTCAGATCAGATCAAATTTGGATCAAATTGGTTTATTTAACAACAAAAATTCAAACAAGCTTACAGCAGCCATCTACAAAAATTCGAAGGTTTGTATACGATGGCTGCAAATCCATTATTATACAGCTTTATAACTACTACCTTAATAAAAATAAACAAATAAAAAAAAAAAATTACAACTTTCTAATCATTATCAATTAATATCCAAAAGGTAACTCTTCAGTCTACTCTTGAGTTGGATTACATTTTCAGCCTGTCTATGAGGGAATTCCACACCCCCGATCCGGCAAAACGAGGCAGGAACGCAGCATTTTGAGTATTCCGGAGCTTGGATGCAAGTTCACATGCATTTCTAGTCTCATAACAGTTATAAGTTGAATTAGCTCTAAAAATTTTCCAAAATGCCACCGGTGAACACTTATTCAAACACTGATGCATAAAAATTGCTAAATGGTAATTCCGTAACTGATAAACATTTAAAATTTTCCAACTTGTAAACGAAAAATTGATTGAAGAAAAAACGGGTTTAATTTCTATAAAGCAGTGAACAAAAATAAAATATATAAACTACACTTTATCTAAAAAAAAAAAAAAAACAATACTCCGAATATTTCGGCCCCCCGTCCGGGATCCTTTCTCAGCTGAAAAAAAAAGAAGAAAATTACAAACCGACGATTTAAGACTTTTTTTTAAGACATCATAAATAAAATGCCACGACAAATAAAATACCACAAAAAAATATAAACAATAAAAGAAATAAGAAACAAACTCACATTATAAAACAAAACTCCTGCACTGACGGTAATAACTTTAGAATAAAACTAAAGCAATTGTATATAATGAAACTTTCCTCTGCCATATTCGGTGTATACATGGGAATCTATTAAAAATTAAAATTATAAATACTTGCAACAAAACGAAAGCAGGTCACCCAACCCCAAATCCAATCAAAATATCACAGGTTAATGAAACAAAGTTATGAATTATAAATTGAATGGATTTTTTCGCTTGCTATTTTAGCTGCCGTCCGTTGACTTCTTACAGTATTGACCTTGCTTTGACTTTCGTTCGCAAGGTTATTACTTGTTTCGGGACAATTATGCAAATCAACACCTGTTGAAGTAATTTTCATTTCTAATAGATTCTAATTTAGCGTAGAAAGTGGGGCGTTGCGGAGGGGACAGTCCCTTTCATATACAGAAAATTTCGGTTCATTTTAAGTTTTAATGTCGCCCCGTTTACTTTCTGTTAAAAAAACTTGTTCTTTTATTTAATAAAAACTTAAAACAACACCTTTATGGGAAATATATAGTTTCAAAATTGATAACATGAAGGTTGAATAGGAAGAAGCCTATGCTTTGTAATTTTTCAGACGGGTCTCAAACTTTCAAACAAAATTATTTAGAAGAAAATTAATGCTTTTGTTATACAAGATTTTTATTCTTAGCTATAAAAATTTAAATAAAAAAAAAATCTCAAAAAATTTTATTATGTTAAAATATAATTCGTTAGTGAAAAAGCCTCAAATAATATTGCGCACATGATTTAATTGATGAAATTAAAGTGGCTTTTATATTTCTTTTCTACTGAGGATGACATTTCAGCCAACTAAGATTTTAAAAATAATAGAAAAAGTGCTAAAAACACTCGAAAACGAAGAAAAAGAAATTTACCATAGCGTAGGGTAGATAGAGTTTCTTCGTAGTTGAAGTCGGACGGACTTATGGTGGCAATCTAAATTAAAAATATAAAATTTATTTTGTTAATGAAGGTCACGGTGATCAAAGAAACAGAAAAAAGAAATAGAAACAGATACCAAAATATGAGCAATATGTTTTCCGTTTGAGCAAAAGAATGAAAAAAAATTAAAGTAGTACTATAAGTTATCTTTATGATTCTGAAGAAACATTTTGTTTTTCGATAGAACTAAAATGCGGCTCTTCCGGAACTGAATACATTTTAAGTTCTTATTATGTACAAAAATCTGAAATTTGGCACAGTTTCGCCAAAAACGTGCACAAAACTGTGCAAAATTATCCATATTCAATTATAGGAATTACGGAATTATTTACACCAATGTTTACAGAATTATTTGTATTCTAGACAGGTAAAATAAAATCTGGGAATGGAAGTGCAGGTACGATGAAACAGAATAATGTTTTACATAAAACTACCCAGTACAAAATAGTATAAGAACATAAGTAAATGATACAGTTTACTAAGAAGAAGGAATTTAAGTGATACTAGAAAAAATGGTAAGCTAATATATCGAAAAAAATTAGCAGATTTATTTTCCGCTTAAAAGGGCTTGACCTCCTGAATTATGAAAAGGGTCACAATAGGTGGTAGTTTTCAATACTACGTGTATCTTAACTTAGAATACGTTTGGTTCTTCAAAGATATTTTTAACAAGACATTTTCCAAGAGATTTGGCACCTGTAGTTACACAATCAAATGTTTCTTCTCAAAATTGGATGATGGAACTATGATACGTATATATTTTTTCGTACTTATATTCAAATACTTTCACGAATAACTGGTAATTATACAATACTTGTCGTTACAATTATATCTTGAACGAGTCATTTCATTGCACTATGAAAGAACAGTACTGAGATTGACGAGCTTATTCTTTAGAAAAATTGGATAAAACATCAAAATGTTGTGAAGTCAAGTATGTTTTTTCAATTTTAGCAATCTTTAACAAATAAATATTTCATTTCCTTAAAATGAAATAAAACACGAATACAATAAATCCACTGTAGTTTAATAACGCCGTTTAAATATAATTATTTCCATAATTTCATATTCTAGTCTCAATAGTTAAAATATTCTTCCCTATTCTCAGCTATTACAACGAACAATTTTATCTTTTTTTGCGTTTCGATATTTTGGACCTAATAGAGAAAGATTTAAGCACTTGGAAAATAGTTTCTTATACAGTAGGCTACCGTATAATACCACATTCAAAAGTAAAATAAGATTTTTTCTAGTACCCAGATATTTCACAAAATATATTTTTCCTTCTGTGGAAATTTATGCGTCAGATAAAAAAAAACAAAAAAAAACAATAAATAAAAGCACATACATTTTAGAAAACATAATAAAACAAGTTAAATTCTTTAATTAGGCAAACAAAGTTAAAGGTATTTCTACAGCAATAGCCCTTCCTTTTGTTACAATCCCAAAAGAAATGCAAATTCGTCACCATTAAGCAGGTGATGAATAATTGATTAACAAATATTTCAAAGTCCCTAAAATGGGTTCAACATGGATGTTTCTCCCACCATTATTTAACTGAAAAGATTTTCAGTTTAGTGGACAAGCATCTTTTCTAACATTATCATTTGTTTCTGATGGGTAATTTTTCTTGTAAAATTTAAACGTCCTAAACACGAGCTTTTTCAGTGAGTTGTTTTATCAAACGTTTCTTGTGTGTATATTATGTGTATTCAATACCGTTGTAACTTACAACATTTGGCGGTAACAAAAAAACGCTTGGTAAAACAAACGACGACGGCAACAATGCAACCGTCAAATATTACTGCAATAAAGGAACAGAGAAACTAAACTATCGTTTATTTTAACGCCTGTGACAAGATGATGTCTGATGGAAGTAAATGCATACCTACATACTCGGCGTTTTTTTTTTTTTTTTTTTTTGCTTTTTTTTACTGCTGATGACTACTGATGAGATTATTTTTGCAGGGAGTATATTATAAAGACACTAAATTAGAATTCAAAAATGAATTTTTTTTTTCTGTGAAGGAGGGAAGGAGTAATTGTAAAAAGATAAGAAATCTAAGTAATTTCATGTGGAGGTGTCCAGAAATTCAAGAAAGTCCGAAGTGTATGGAAGCTGGGCCCAAATTGGCCCCTGCCTCCGACCCCAAGAAATCCAAACATAGTTATCATAAATTAAAAAAAAAGTGTTAATCTAATTTACGTGCCCTTAACCGAACATTACATTAACAAAATTGGATTCATTTACATAAAGAAAATTTCTACCTATTGGTTTTCAGAATAGCTACTAGTTTAACTGCTTACCCCTTCCTCTTATATATGAACGTGCAATAAATTCATACTAATTTAGGGGGTTATTCAATGAATTGATTGGGTGAAGGGGAAGGGTAAATTCATGCCGTTTTTCGATTATTTTCAATGAAAAATACAAACAAAGGCTTTGTTAAATGAACTATTAGTCCTATGAGTTATTAGTCCTAAACTTACGCCTGCTTGACAGGTAATTGCTTTGAAAATCCAACGTACCTCAATAATTACATCAATATAAAAGCGCAAGTCGGTTTTTGGTACGGAAAGGCAGCAAAATGATTTTAGTGTGCTTGAGACACCTCCTGCTTCATCAGACAAATACCTTGTCTCCATTTAAATTACAAAATGACTTTTTGCAAAGAAGGTTAAGAACAACTAAACTTGACCTGTCTTTTGTATCCAGAACACAACTAAAGGATTTTTCTCACTGTTCAATCACAGATTAATATTAATTGCTAATTAAAATAGATTGTTAGGTCATATTTCTGATTGACTGATAGTGCATATGTAGAATCTTTATCGCCCAATTTGTAAGCGCTAGGGTAACAAGGGCAAAAAAGTCGGTAAAAAAAAAATGCTTGGTAGAACAAACACTCGAACACAAAGCGTCTTTGCGGCTAGAGAGTTCAATCACTCACCATAACTGTGCGACTATTCCCTCCAAGAGCATTCATCAAAAGTTTTGTCAAGGATGACTCTCGAAAAGGAACTTTCACTTGTTTTCCCTGAGCAGATTCAGCTAAGGCGTGAATACATTTCCCAAGACAAGCCAGTGATTGATTAATATTGGCACCTTCTTTTAGCCTTTCAGCACTAGAGCCTGCCGAGCCTACTCTTTCGCTATAAAATTGGGGAAGAATTTTTATCAAGTAAGATAACTGATGGTAAGTTGGATTGGAAGATTGTAGCATTTATTAGCACTAGTTGTACGTCTAATAAGAAACAGAATTTGTTGCATAGCTATTCAAACTTAAGCCAATGATATTAAATAAATTATGCATAAAAGAAACAGAAAATAAGAAGAAAAATCCATTCAAGCTTAACATAGACAGAAATTGCTGAATCTGTTCCTAGGAGGAGGTGGTGCGAGAAACCGGCTTAGCTGTTCAGCACCGCAGCTGGGGGCGACAAGGTTGGAGGATAGCCCCAATTGATCAAATTTTTCAATTAGATTCGGCTTTTTTGGCTTAAATTTCAGTCAATTGGGGGGGGGGGCGCTGTAATTAATATTTCCCCGGTCACCACCTACCCTAGGAACAGCACAGATCAAAGAATATAAATGGATTCAAGTTCAGCGAATAAAATAGCCCCCTAACGCTTAGTTTCTTGACCGAAGTTTTCTACTTTATTATTAATCTTACAAAAGGTCTTAAGAAAGAAGAAAAAGTTCATATCTATAACAAATTTGGTACTTCCGGTGCTCGAGAAATGAAGCTTGGCTAATCATAATGAAATGTACCGAAATATGATGGAAATACAAAAGAAAAAAACTAAAAAAGAAAAAACATAAAATAAAAAACAAGGGATTACAAGAATTCAAAAAACCTTAAAAAAGAAAACCAAAACTTTGAATCTTAATAGATATCATTGTTTGAAACTGGACTTGCTTTAATAAAAAAAAATAATGTTCAAAATTTGCATTCTGATCATATGCATTAATATGCATAAAAACGTTCGATATTTGCGGATTTTTTTCTTTCTAAAGGATTTAACAGAAAAAAAGGGATTTGTTTAAACTGTTGTTCGCTTTCAGAACGGCACTAGCGATATTCTATGCCTAAGGGTGTTAAAAAAGGCTGCAACCCCAGTCTTATTTGTGGAAGCTTTTGTTTAAGTTTTGATAAATTATTCATCTTAATTTCTATTATACATCATATCTGTATATATATATATATATATATATGAAGGTCTCCTTGTTTGTGTTTTCTTATAATATGCCTGTGTAAAGAGTTTTATTTTTAGGAATAGGCTTAATAACTATTTTTTTTTCACTTTGGTTTTTCTTGCTTTCCCTATTATTTCAGTACTAACATTTGGCAAATCAATATGAACTATTTGCAAGCATATAATTATCCATATCTGCACCACCCTCCCTTCGTCGCATCATCATATAGCCTACCGGTGGCACAATTTGGTAAGAAAATCTTGGCATTGCTGAAGGTCAGAAGAGAGCTTCGGTCCAATTTTAGCAATTTTGTTTACCCAGAT
This sequence comes from Artemia franciscana, assembly GCF_032884065.1. Taxonomy (NCBI): domain Eukaryota; kingdom Metazoa; phylum Arthropoda; class Branchiopoda; order Anostraca; family Artemiidae; genus Artemia; species Artemia franciscana. The sequence goes on from NC_088871.1 coordinate 23,609,435, forward strand.
TATCTATTCAAAACATCCCGAATTAAGGAGGCAAAACGATTATGATTATTCAAGGAGGTTCATATATTTTCTTTTTTTTTCATTGCTATTTGGATTTTAGTTCAATGTTGAATCCCCACTTTTGTACCTTGCCAGAGATTATATTTGTCTCTTGGAGAAAATTCCGAACAGTTTTGAAAGTAAAGGTTCCTTAGCTATTAGTTTACGTTATTCTTTTTTAACTGAGAGAAGTTGTACACTAACAGTACAAAAATTATTTAGCACACTTATTGTAAGTTAGTTAGGGCACCTGATAGGCTTGTAGCCTACATGAAAAAAAACATTCCTTGTTATAAGGATGAATAACGGAATAGAAAAAGATGAAAAGAAGAGGATAAGCTATATTTGTTGAAATTGCTTACCGATTCATCATAAAAATGACATAGCTTCGAGTTACTCGTAAATATACATTCTCTGTGGCGTATCACAGCGGTATTAATTGTGTGCATAAATATTGGTTTGTTTCATTTTTTATTGCTTTCACTTTGAGATTTTTAATTTATTCTATATTTGATTTTAGATTTTAAATATTGTTTTAGATTTCGTATTTCTTCATTTAATTATTTTCTTATATAATTAACATTGAAAACGCCTAGGTTTTACACAGACGAAATATCCGACGTTTAGTTCGTCTTTTCCTATCCTTCTACTGGCCGTAGACCCATTGTATTGCTCTTCTTCTTGGAGGTTTTGCTGTCTTTGTTTTGACATGGCTGGCCAGTTCCGATTTAGATCTTTAATTTTTTTATTTTAATTGCATTTAAACATTTCCAGTGTAATAATGCCTGTTTAACACAATAAAATCTAAAGGCTTGATTTTCTTGAATGAGCGTTCTTAGATGGCGTTTATGTAAATGTAGAAGGAAATCATAATCAGGCGAATAAACAAATAAAATTGTATACAGATGTCGGAATGTTGCAAGTTGACTTGAAGGAACTTTAAATCACAATGACGCGTATGGATGCAGCAGGATTTACCTTGTGCTGTAGAATAAGCATTCAGAAATAAAATAAGAAATACTATTCCTCAAGTTCTGTGTTAGTGAAAAAAAGATTTTAGAGCATATCAAAGTAACCGTTCTGTTGTTGAAAAAAAGATTGCACAAGTAATGCCTAAAAGTTTTATTTATGTAATTTTCCTTGTACTCCAAGACTCTCTATGATAAATTTCAAGAAAAATAAAACTTAAAATTTAGCATGACTTTTTTTTATTTTTCTGAATATAAAATATTTTCAAAGTAATATTCGAAGTTTTTAGGAGTTTTCACTGAATTTTTCTTTAAGTCCAACTCATTTAGGAAAAAATGCATCAACCTAGAGCTTGTTACTCCTGTCAAAATTTTAATTAAATGCGTTTAAAGTCAAATGAAGCGGTTCCAAGCATTAATAAAGGATTTTAAAATATTACATCTGGATTAAGGTTCCATATAGCCTACGTGAGCAAAAAAAGCTTTTCCATCCTCTCTATTTTCGTTTTTATCGCTTTGTTTCTTCCTTCCTTTGGCGTTCTATACGTACAAATAGCTTGTTAAAATATACAGAATAGTTTCTTTTTTAGTCCTTCTTGAAATAAATTCTTGTTTTTGGCTCTAGCTTTACAGACTATAGCTGAAACTACTTAAAATACAAGACAGTTTACAATAGAAAATTATGAAGAAGAGAAAATAATAATAAAACTATGGGGCCAACCTTCCGGCTAAGTCAACCAAATTCACGACTGCCATTTTTACCATTTCCTCTCCCTTGTCATTCACCTTCTTTTGTATGACATTAACTCCTACAATTGTGTGTGCTCTTGAGCTGACTTCGTTCAAGTTTGTTGCTGCCACTGTTCGATTTGTAGCGCCTCTTTCTATATGAGTCAGCAAATCAGATGAGGATGTACCAAAACGCGACTTAAGTCCTTCGGCTAAAATTTTATAAAGATAGTTAGAAAGAGATAAACGTATTTACTTTCATTTCCATGTCACATGTTTTTCATTTTGTAAAGAAATTCACTAAAAAATAGATGATTAACATTAAACCACAGAGGAGCAAAACAAAGTCAAGCTATAATTCCAGCTAAAATGAACAAAAATCCTTATCAATAAATAAATGAGACCCAAAATGAATAGAAATTACACTGAATAATCAAGTCAAATCTAAAACGAACAGAACTTAGAGCAAACAGGAACAGAGCTAACACCACCTAATCCTTCTAAAGGTGAAATGAGTCGTTCGTGCATTGACGACAACAGCTTTAAATTGAGGAGTGTGTTTTCATTTGTCATAACGTCAACAACCACACAAAAAGCCAAGAATCTTTTAACTAATTTGAACTAAATTGGGTCATGCCTACTGGGGGTCATGTCAAACCTAGATGTATACTTAGCGGATGTTCTGAGTAATTTGATCAAACGAGCATTCTCATAATTTATTATAGATGTCTTTGGGGCCTGAGGAGAGAGTAGGTAGCTAGAAAAGGCGTAGGAGAGGTTCGGGTTGCCCTCCGATCACGTTAGACTTTCAAAAAGAGCAATAAAACTTTCAAATTCCGAAACGAAAATTTTTACACTGAATAAAAATAAGCAATTTTTTAGAATCAATAGAACAGAGAAGACCAATCGGAATTAAGTTTGCTGGTAGAAGATAAAAATCTTTCATTCTTTTATCAATAATTGTAGCTGAAGAGATGAGTAAATATTTTTGTAAAAAAAAAGAGTTACTGATCCAAAGGGGCATATCCAAAAGGATTTTAGCAAATTTAACATAAATCCCGTGAACGAATTTTTTAAGCAGGAAATAGTTGTCAAATAGGAAACAAATCAAGAAGATGAGGCACAGTTGGACTAATTGATAAGGATGAGGCACAGTTGCATGACTGATAAGGCAAAGTTGCACAGTTAACTGATTATGACACGTCATGAAAGAATCTGCTAATTAGCAAACGTCTGAAAAATGCAGGCAGCCGATGACTCATACAGTTGTAATTTTTGCATGCAAAATCCAAGGGACGATTTTGTACTTCGATTTGAAGGGGTCATTCATTGCCTTTGTTTAGAGCTACACGAGATTCCACACGCTCAAACAAATCTAGAAGTGTCGCCTCAGCGGCATTTCTTTCCGTAATTAAATAAAAAAAATTGTTTTTTTAACTGAAAGTAAGGAGCCACATTAAAACTTAAAACGAACAGAAATTACTCCGTGTATGAAAGGGGCTGCTCTCTTCTCAACGCCCCGCTCTTTACGCTAAAGTTTGACTCTTTCTCTCAATTCTACTTTATTAAACAGTAAAAAATTTAAGCGTAAAGAGCAGGGCGTTGAGAAGGGAGCAGCCCCTATCATACACGGAGTAATTTCTGTTCGTTTTAAGTTTTAATATGGCTCCTTTATTTCAGCTAAATAAAAGTAGTTTTTTTTTGTTTAATTTCTGAACGTTTTTGAATTGATGCATGTTTGATTTTGGTTCTCCGCACACAAATTATTAAAATAAAATTTGCATATTAATTCTTTTTTTGGCTAAATGGCTTTCTCTTAGTTTTGATCAGACGATCTTGAGAAAAATAAGTGGGGGAGGAGGCCTAATTGCCCTCCAATCTTCGGGTTACTTGAAAAGGCAACTAGAACCTTTAATTATTAACGAAAGTTTTTGTTAGAAAAAATATACGTAACTTAAGAATTAACTTACGTAACGAACTTTTATATACTTAAATTTTTATTATGTATATCAGGGGATTTATCTCCTCGTTAATACATCACTCTTTACACTAAAACTTAAATTTTGTCCCAACTCTTTAAGAATGACCCCTGAATCAGAAAGGCCGTAAAATAAATAGTTGAAATTACTAAAAATACTTTAGCGTAAGGAGCGAGGTATTTAGGAGGAGATGAAACCCTCATATGCGTAATAATCTCTGTTCTTTTTAAGTTTTAATGTTGCTTCTTACTTTTAGTTGGAAAAAACTTTTCATATTTATTTTTTCATTGTTTTTTTTTGTAATAATGCTAGAAAATCCTGCGCCCCCTTCATTGAATTTCTCTTCCTCCATGACTTTTTCCTCCAAAGAAAGATCCTCCCACATAGCCCCCCTCCCCCGAACCCAAAATCATCCCCCTGAAAAACGTTTGTACACTTCACAATAACCATTACTGTATATAAACACTGGTCAAAGTTTGTAACTTGCAGCCCCTCCCCTGGGGGCTTTGGGAGAGTAAGTCATCCCAAAGACATATTTATTAAGGTTGTCGACTATGCTGAACAAAATGGCTATCTCAAAAATTTGATCCGTTGACTTTGGGAAAAATGAGCGTGGGAGGGGGCATAGTTGCCCTCCAATTTTTTGGTCACTTAAAAAGTTCACTAGAACTTTTAATTTCCGTTAGAATGAGCCCTCTTGCGGCATTCTAGGACCACTCGGTCGATACGATGACCCCTGGAAAAAAAACAAATAAACACGCACCCGTGATCGGTCTTCTGGCAAAAAAATATGAACTTCCGCATTTTTGTAGATAGGAGCTTTAAGCTTTTACAGTTGGGTTGTCTGATGCGCTGAATGCGATGGTGTGATTTTCGTTAAGATTCTATGACTTTTAAGGGGTGTTTCCCCCTATTTTCCAAAATAAAGCTAATTTACTCAGACTCGTAACTTTTGATGATAAGACTAAATTTGATGAAGCTTATATATTTAAAATCAGCATAAAAAGCCGATTCTTTTGACGTATCTCTTAGTATCAAAATTCCGCTTTTTAGAGTTTCGTTTACTATTGAGCCGGGTCGCTCCTTACTACAGTTCGTTACCACGAACTGTTTGATTCTTTCCAAAATTCTTTCGGGAATAATAGTCCATTAGGGACAGTGGACCGCTCGACCACGGTATCATACCCTAGTACCATCAGTAGGGCACCGGTGGTACTGTGCCGAGTACCCAGGTAGCACAGGGAATAATACTGATAGCTTTAGGATAAGAAAACTTGTGCGGCCATGGACTAGGAGCACTATTGGGACATCGGTAGTGAGTCAAACACAGTTTACCGAGAATACGAGTTAATTTAACCTATATCGGTGGTTCCCAACCGGTTTTGTGCCATGGCTTACCAAGAGATTTCCAAGATCATGATGCACCCCTCGTGGTATTTAAATTTTGTTTTTAAAAGTTTTAGGTGATTTCACCTGAAGGGACCTTAAATGGTCATTAACTTGGAATCTATACATGGGTTACCTCCAGACTTTTTTTGTTAATGGAAAATAGTGTCAGAGCACAACGCTTTTTACAGGTTCCACTGGAACTTAATTGTCATGAAACTAAACCTCCTGCTACTGAACCCTCTTGCATCTGCCCCGAGGTGCCACTGAGTCACCGTGTTGCTGCAGTCGCACTTAACAGAGCTCCTATACAACTGAACCCTCGTGCTACTGAACCGTCTTACAACTGAACCCTTTTGCAGCTGAATCCCCGTGCAACCGAACCCCCGTTTAACTGAGCCCTCTTCGAGCTCAGCCCCCCGCGTTTAAATGAACCTTCATGCAACTCAACTTCCATGCAATTGAGTCCTCGTGCAACTGAACCCTGTAAAACTTAATCCTCGTGCAACTCGACCCTCGCTCAACTCCATATCCGTGCAAGTCAACCACATTCAGCAAACCTTCATTCAACTCAATATCCATGTAATTTAATTCTAGTGCAACTCAACCCGCATTCTACTCACCTTCTGCGCAAGTCAACCCACATTTAACTAAATACTCACTCAACTCAATGCCCGTTTAACCCAAATCTGTCAGACTCAACCCCAGTTCGAATCAACCACATTCAGATCAACCCTCCTCAAATCAATAATATAACTACAAAATGCAATTCAGCTCGTTTGGTCGGAGGTGACAGAGGCTGACTCGAATGAAATGGTTTTTGTTTGTTGGTTAGTTCTTTTGTGTCTTTTCGGTTATATCGCTTCAAAGGAAAACTGTCCCCCTCCACCTAAAACACAAAAATTTATCCTAATGTCCTATTTATTTGAAACACACTTGAAGGTCATGGTTGCAGCCCAAAATCTTAGAGATACATAAAAAAAACTATCTCATAAGAAATCTTACCGTCAATACTCATCAAGGAATGATAGCTTTTATTTAAATTAATAGTAAAGAATAAGTTTCCAAATAAGCATTAACTATTAATTTCTGGGAACTTTTAAAAGAGCCGGAAACACTGACAAGCTTCTCTTATTCTGTCTTATTTCTCTAGTGCTGATAGGGCACTAGAATATCGCAGAGAGTTGTTTAATATTATTTGAAATCTAATATTCACATTTACCCCTCTTTCATAATTTCTTCTTGACAACACCATTATAAAATGTCTTACGGCTCCGAAATCCAATTCTAATATCAATTCTGGAGTGTAATGGCTTCAAACTATGAAGATCTACAACTGAAATCTCCGTCACTGAAAACCCTCACACTAGTGTTTCACACTCTTGAATACTCCACTGCCCATTCGTCTTTGCAAGTGGAAAGTAAAAAACTACCAAGGGAAAAAAATCATCCTAATGCAAAGCTGATTTGTTAATGATAGAAGCTATTTATTTTCCTTTCAGCATTAAAATTAACTAGATCCACGTTGCATGGGCAACGTGAGGTTTTGCAGCAACCTTTCAGCTTTGCCGAGTAAAGTGTTGCTAGAACAGCACTTTGGTTTTGTTTCCTCGCTTCAATTGAACTCTGAAGTTGTTAATCTGTAAAGATCTTCAGATAAATACTATGCACACCAACTCGCAAAAGTTGCAAAACCCCTCATTGCAACTAGCAAACGTTGCAAAGCCCTCATCGCTGAAGATACCTATAGCCTAACAGCCGATTATTACTTATAAGTCCCTACATGTCTTACCACTGGAACGAAATTGGTCTTACTATCAAATACACCAGAAACAAATATTAGGTACACCAACTAGCAAAAGTTGCAAACCCTCATTGCCGAAGACGATTGTGAGCTAATAGCCGACTATTGCTTAAATTTCCCCTATATGTCTCACAATTGGTATCGGCCTATTTTTGGTTTCAGCGTGTACCTTACTGCTGAAGTTGTCAACCCCTTTAAACTTTCAAACTGGTATATCTCACGAAAGAATTTTTCTACCGAAAAATGGATGACATATACTTTCGTCAACTCATCAAGAGCTATGACTGCCATAAAAAAAATCAATCTGTCTTAGTTCAAAAGTTGACTTTTTTGCCGTAGGCCAAGTTTCTAACGTCATCGCTTAGAAAGGAGCAATTTATAAAATCTAATTTCTTTAGCAGTGAGAGAACTTTTAAAGTGTAAGAGGCACATCATATACCATTTCTGTATCGGCTTATTTTTGGTTTCAGTGTGTATCTTACTACTGAAGTTGTCAACCCCTTTAAACTTTCAAACTGATATATCTCATGAAGGAATTTTTCTACCAAAAAACGGATGACATATACTTTGATCAGCTCATCAAGATCTATCGAGTGCTCTCGGAAAATAAAATCTATCTGTCTTAGTTCAAAAGTTGACTTTTTTGCCGTAGGCCAAGTTTCTAACGTCATCTCTTAGAAAGGAGCAATTTATAAAATCTAATTTCTTTAGCAGTGAGAGAACTTTTAAAGTGTAAGAGGCACATCATATACCATTTCTGTATCGGCTTATTTTTGGTTTCAGTGTGTATCTTACTACTGAAGTTGTCAACCCCTTTAAACTTTCAAACTGATATCTCATGAAGAAATTATTCTACCAAAAACGGATGACATATACTTTGATCAGCTCATCAAGATCTATCGAGTGCTGTCGGAAAATAAAATCTATCTGTCTTAATTCAAAAGTTGACTTTTTTGCCGTAGGCCATGTTTCTAACGTCATCATTTAGGAGGGAGCAAAGGATAAACTCTAGTTTCTTTAGCAACGAGAGAACTTTTAAAGTTTAAAAGGCACATCTGATACCATTTCTCTACTGTAATCCCAAGTGCAAAAAACAGAATGATAAACTCAGCTGAAATTACGAACAGAAATGGGTAGAAACAATTGATTTTTAACCCCAGGCAAGAGTCAACGATCCTGCCTAAGGTCCACACTTTCTTTAAAAACCACAGAGGTTAGACCCTTACCACTTTCTAGGAATAAGCTGAAATCGGGGTGCTAGGAAAAAAAAAACACAACCAAACCAAAGTGTCGTTCTCGCAACACAACTACGAAACAAATTCTTGGAAAATATGAAAAACTGTTTGATATCCAAACGTGTCTTCTTTTTCTTTTTCCCAAAAACTAACTGATCACTGGAACATCGTAAGGGCACAGAAATGGATAGCCTTCTGATGTTCTCGGAATTAGTTTTTTAATTCCCCCATCCCATAAAAGTGTACTTTAACTGGTGACTGGTTTAATGCTTCATAACATACTTCACCCAAAATTTCCAAATAAATGACGATTGATCAGCTATTCAAACTTGCTTATAAGTATAATAATCACTACCGTCATGTTTTTTTAAAGATTTTAATGTTCTTTTAGATTTTTTTCCGCAGAAATTTATTGAGACTGTAAAGCTTTCGTTTCTTTCCATTACAACTAAGTTTTTTTTTATGCTCTTTCTGAAATTTTGTGTAAAACTAGACTAGAGACTACATTCTATGAAAATTTAAGCCAGATCAGAGAAAGAGTTATCGCTAATGTTAGAGCTGAGGCTCAAACTCAACAAACCTCTGTGCTCCCCATTCATACATTAAAAAAATAATCCTAATGTATGACAAAGTAAGGGGAAAGAAATTAAAATCTGGTCATTAAGATCGAAAGTAGATGAAGTCCTATTTAAATTTAAAAAAAAGTTTTTTTTTAACTGAAAGTAAGGAGCAGCATTAAAACTTAAAAGGAACAGAAATTATTTCGTATATGAAGGGTTGCCCCCTCCTCAATACCTTGCGCTTTATGCTAGAGCTTTTTTCTTCAAGCTGTTATTGACTTTTGTGCGTTCCTAGACTAGAGACTACATTCTTTTAAAATTAAGCCCCACCGAAAAAAGAGGTATTTCTAATCTTAGAGCTGAGGCCCAAATTCAAAGACCCTCCGTGCTCCCCATTCACCCATTTCAAAAGCAAATCATGATATATGACCAAGTACGGAGAAAACATCAAAATCTGGCCATTTAGATGGAAACTGGATAAACTCCTACTTGAATTAAGTAAAAAAAGATTAACTGAAAGTAAAGAGCAGCATTAAAACTAAAAAAAAATGAAAATATTTCGTATGTGAGGGATTGTCCCCTCCCCAATACCTTTCTTTATACGATAAAGCTTATAGCACTTTCAAAAAAGCTTCCAATTCTAAGATGGCCCCTGTGATTCAGTTGCCGTTCTTGAAAATTAAGACAAACAGTAAAACTTTAGCGTAAAGAGCATGGTATTGAGGAGGGGGGAAACCCTTCGTATACGGAATAGTTTCTGTTTTTTTAATATTAATGTTGTTCTGTACATTCAGTTAAAAAAAAACTTCTTTTTTATTTAATTTCTGATGGTTTTTCATATAATGTCGGTAAATCTGGCATCTTCCATAAAATATCCCCTGTTCTCACGGGAAGCTCCTCTGTGAAAATTTTATACCAAGCACAAATTCCCTCCAGATAGTTCCGTCCTCGTTGGAAATCCCCCCCCTTTAAAATTCAGCCTGAAAATTCTCCATAGGATACTTTTATTTGAAAGAGACTTTAATTTCTAATCGGTTTTCTCATTGATCTGGAAATGCCTCCTTCCGTGGAATTTTTCCCTGGGAATCAAAACACGGTTCAAGTTCAAGTTCTATTTATTTTCCTAAATAACAATAACAAAAACAATATCCCAAACTAACTCCCGGAACTAACTCCCGGATAATTCCCCCGGAACCTCTCCAAATACAAAATTGAGTTGGCAAGGAGAATGTAAGACAATTTAAAAGAATTTCATATAGGAATTCTGTCAAATTCCCTGGTGTAAAATTTCCCCTGGAAAATTCGCCGGATATTTCCCTCCCCAAGAAAAATTCTCCCTAGGGAATCCCATCCCAAGTACAAAATGTCCCCCCCCTGAAAATTCTCTGTACACGTCCCAATAACAAATATTATACCTAAAGAATGGACAAATTTCATAAGTTACAGGCATATTTATTTAAGGCATAAGTTACATGCATATTTATTGGAACTTTCAGCTATATTGAACAAAATGATTATCTTAAAATTTTGATCAGATGACTATGGCAAACAAGGGGCATAGGAGGGGGTGGAATTTATCCCACCTCCCAATCTTTTTGGAAACCTAAAAAGGGCAGTAGAACTTTTAATTTTTGTTCTACGGAAACCCCTCCTGATCTTTTTAGGACCATTATTTCGATAGATCACCCGGAAAAAAAAACACGCACCCACGATCTTTCTTCAGGCAAAAATTGCAAAATTCCACATTTTTGTATAAAGAAGCTTGAAACTGCTAAAGTAGGGTTTTCTGATACGCTGAACCTGATAGTGTAATTTTCATTGAGATTCCTCAAATTTTGGGGATATTTTCTCCCTATGTCAAAAATCATGCAAATTTTTAAGGCTCGTAACTTTTCACACGCAAAACTAAACTTGACGAATCTTACATATTTGGAATCACCATAATAAGCTGATTCTTTTGATGTATCTATTAATATAAAAGTTCTGTTTTTTTAGAGTTGGGGTTACTGTTGAGTCCAGTCACTCCTTTCTTACAGTTCGTTACCACAAACTGTTTGGTGGGATAATTATCAACTTTGCCGTGCATAAAAAGATACACGCATGCTGCATCCTGAAAGAGAAGCGTTTTCATTCAGTGAAAAAAGGCTTAATTTAAATATGGGTGAGTTACATAAGGGTTAAGTCAAAAGAGGGTTGATTTAAATAGAGGTCGAGTTAAACGAGGGTTTGGGTAAATGGGGTTGAGTTGCACGGAAACTCTATTACTTGGGTTTAGTCACAAACACCCATTTTATACAATGTAAATGGGGTTGTGCTGTACGGGTGCTCAGTCAAATGAGGGTTCAGTTAAATGGGGAAGAGTTGTACGGGACCAAGTTAAACGGTGTTTCAGTTGCACGATGGTCAAATGGATTGAGGTATATGTGGGTTGAGTTGCACAGGGGTCTAGTTGCAAGAAGGTTCAGTTAAATAGGGTTGAGTTAAACGGGGGATCAGTTGCACAAGAGTTCAGTTAAGTGGGGTTCAGTTACATGAAAGCTGTGTTACAATGGCTCAGTTACACGCACACCCCTTTCTAAAATATATAACGTTATTTCTACACTATGACGTTTTTTGATGCATTTGAATGTGACACCATTCACATGATTTTTTATTAAAGGCTCTAAAGTAAAGTCGGCCAAAGGGTGAACGTCCTGCCCATGACCCACCGATATATTACCATCCCTACTGGCGGGGCATGTGCCCAACGTTGGGTATCACAGGCCTATGTTGTAGCCTATAAAAACACGTGGAGAAATACAGAATTAAATACCCTATTTTTAATTGGAAATTGACGAGCTTGGCTCTACCTTGGGAGAACGCATGGTATAAATGAGGGTAAATTGATGAAAGGGGGCTTAGGCAAAGCCTAATGAAATAGTTTAAAATTAGAGAGAAAGAAATAAATCCACCGTCTTCGGTGGAATAATAAGACAATTTGGAGATTTGGAGAATAAAAAGAAATAAAGTTGAATTAATTGAGGATCACCACGGACTAAATTCGGACTGAATTAGCGACGATTGATTACTTGATTAAGCGATATCAATTATAAATATCGTGCATATTCTCGTATTTAATTGAGTCTTTGATTATATTTTTGAAGAAAGATATTGCTATTTGAGCATGAAAATATGCGACTTACAGACTCACAGAGATTGAACAGGGCAAAAGAGAAGCCCCTAGAGAGGCAGATGAAATAGATGAACAGGCCCATATGGAGAGATCAACGGCAAAATATTCAATTTCCGGAAATGCCGTGACCAGCTAAACTCAGAAATATTAGTTCTAGATTAAATATTTGTTCTAAAGATATTTAGCAACTAATATATTTTTTGCAGAATCGTATTATTAATTGGTATTAATGGTATTATTATTATTATTGGTATTAATTACAGCAACACGGAGGTTTTAAGAAAAGTAGCTCAATTCAACCCAGCTAGTAAGGCAAAAGATTTTACTTTCATAGATTCAATGGAGGCCGGTAAAAACCAATTGAAAAATTATGGAAAAATCATTAAAAAGGCCAAAAAAGAACAGTCAAATTTATATTTGTAGAGAACATAGGGAGGATAGAAAGACTGTTCTTAAACGTCAATAGACTATTCAAGATCTATAAAATGATTTACATCTGATTCGTCAGTAGTGTAGGGTTCCACTTTTGACGGCCGAGCGCCCTGGCAACCAATTCCAGGCCCCTAGAAACCAGCAGATGCTATAGAATTTTCTTCAAGATGCAGGTGTTATTGATTTTCTTCAAAAGACCGGTGCTTGTTAAATAATAGGGAATGTTTTTTCTTTGATTGTTACATAATTGTTTACCTATGATGAAGATGGCGTAATCTCGTGTAACTTGCTAGATCTAATGGACCACTTAGCTCAATGTCTAAAAGAGCTTACTGCGTCAAGATCGTGGATACTGTTCTAGACCAGGGCTTCTTAAACTTTTGTAATTCCCGACCCCATTTATGATTGCGAGTTTCTTAACGACCCCAACAAACATAAAAGGAAAAAAAAATTGATGATATATTTATTAGGTAACAATATACATATGCGTATGAAATATATAAATTTAAAATTCGTTTTGAAACATATAAAAATCTAAAATTGAAATTTGCACAAAATGTTATAGAAATGTTTTTATTATAGTTTAAAAAACAAAGTGGATTCTGACCATCTTAATTCTCTCGAATATATCCAAGTAGTTGCGTGGTAAATATTAAATTAAATTTTACGTTAAAAATTTAATGAGATGGATATGCCTGTTTTTTATTGCATAACAAATCAAATCTTGGTGTAACGTTTGAAACTGCTGGACGTAAGATCTCTTCAACATTATTTTATCGCTGAACGATATTGGGATTTAATGTGTGTTAAAGCTAAGAAAGTAACTTCACGTAAATATGTGGTGTTGAACGGCAGAAGTACATTTAACGCCATTTCGGCGATTGTGGGAAATTCAGTTCTAGTTCCGATCCAGAATTCAGTCAAGGGCTTTTTTTGGAATTGTAGTTTTAAGTTTGAGTCACACGAAAGCTCAGCAAATTCCTCTTGAGCTTTAATTTGCAGATGATCAATCTCACTTAAGCCAATCCAAAACGGCTTTTGAATCCAAACTATTTTTTGTAAATCAATATTTAATATAAAATATGTCCGGAACTGTATTTCTAGCGCTTTTTAGTGATCTACAATAGTTTTTGCAATAAAAGTTTTACAATGAATTTTCTCAATTACACAATTGTCGACACTGGAAAACATTTCGAACGAATTTTTTTCGACCCTACTTTTCCAAATGCTGATCTTTTTAATAAAACTTTCAATTTTATCGTTTGAAGTAAATATATCGCAACTTTTTCCTTGAAGAGACAAGTTAAGATCGTTTAACTTCGCAAAAATATCTGACAAATAACACAGCTTGGATAGCCACAAGTCATTTTGAAAAAAAGCAGCAAATTTAAATTTTCGTTCAGTTAAAAATATTTCGATCTCGTCCTTTAATAACAATAACCTTTTTAAACTTTGACCTCTTGACAACCATCTTACTTCTGCATGTAATAACTAAGTTGTGTAGTTGGAATCCATATCCTTACAGAGATTTGAAAATAAGCGACTGTTAAGGGCATGGCTCTTAATAAAATTTATGACCTTAACAGCATCCTGAAGCACATCGTTCAATTATGGTGCTATCAATCAATTAAAAAGCGCCCAAAGGATTTTTGCATGCCGGGACTGTAAGGTCCCGTCGGTCTTGAAAGGGTTAAACTGACTAATTCAGAATAATATGCACTTTATTTACAATCATGCAATGACTAAATGAAAATGACTTGAAATGTTTATATAGTTTCTTCGAAATAACACTTAGAAATTTTGTTGATAATATTTATCAAGATTATTTCGGTTTTAAGAGATTGACAAAAATAAATCTACATTTTTATAAATTTCTATAACATCTTCTGATCCATAGTAAATTTATACAAGATATTATAATGATCGGAATAGAAATGCTGGTATAAACAGTCTTTCCGAATCAGAAGATTTTATGATACATTTATCTACGATGATTGTTATTTTTCTTTATAACAATAATTTTACAAGTTAAAAAACATTTTTGTTAAATTGTATTCTTATCACTCGCGACCCCATAATTTTGCTACGCGACCCCAAATGGGGCCGCGACCCATAGTTTAAGAAGCTCTGTTCTAGACAATTTCCTTAGTAATGGATTCGTTTACTCTATGAACTATTGAAGGCGCCATCAATGGTGAAATGAAACCTCTAGTACCTAAAGTGGCAGTGGAAATTACAGAGGGTTGTCAGCTAACCCTAGAATGGGACGCAATGTTTGCAAGATATGCAATATCCTAGAGCAAATTCAAGCAGGAAGAACAGTTATGTTTTGCAGTAAAAGTGAATATAATGCAAAAAAAAAGATTACAAGACGTATTCAATGCACAAGTGAAATATATTGAAGACAATGATCTGAATCAATGTATAAACAAGGAATGAGTTTGTTGCTATTAAATTTAAAAAAGAGCTTTTTCTTGTTGGATATTTTACTGGCGATGACAAGGTAGAAAGAATTGTACAAATTCCACGAACAGAAATCAGCAAACAACAAGTTCCTAAGATTTCTATGGGGTTGCCCTAGATTGTTACATATTGACCTCTTGATGTCTTTGGATTGGTCTTGATTTTTAGAAGTTGGCCTTGATTTCTTCAGTTTGGTCTTGATTTTTATGAATTCGTCGGTACTTCTATGTATTGCTAACAATTTTTACAGGTTGATCATTATTTTTAGGGTTTAGTCTTGATTTTTGTGGTTGGTTTTGATTTTTACGTGTTAGTCTCGATTTCTGCAGTTTTGTCTTGATTTCTAGAGTTTGTTCTGATGTTTTGATGTTTTATGTTTCTGATATAGAGTCTTTAGATGTTTTGGTAATAAGCAAAAGGCTTATTCAAGAAAATGTTTTAAATTATACTGTGTGTCATCCATTTAGTGTCAGAGGCTTGGAATTGCCATGGAACATCGCAATCTAAAAATGAAATGGCAAGTTTATGCTTTTCAAATAAAAACAACGGTCATTTTTAGCTTACCCACTTGCCTGGGTAGAGAATTTAAAGTGCCAAAACCCTATAGGCAAGTGTATATTCTCCTGGTGAGCCCCTGTGTTGGGCTGTTGCCTCTGAATTATTTGTCTTTATAGTTTTTATTGTTTGGTAAATGACGACTTATACTTATTGACGACACGACTGCCTGTCCATGGATTATTCTTTATGGTTGATTGTGTATGGCTATACTGTTTGACCTATGTGATTGTATGGATGAATAGGGTTAAGGCCACATTCACGTGCTGATCTATATTTAAAAATTTATTTTTAAGGAAAAAAAGTTGAAAGAAAAACTTGTATGTGATTACGTGCCCTCAAAGGCTGTCATTAGGGCTGATATATTGTGTCACGCTGGGTTCAATTGTTTGAAGTCATCAGAAGAAACGCTATTAGCGATTTTTCATTAAGTTGAAATGATCGATTCTAGTGTGAACGAATATTTTAACAGAAAAATGCCTTGAAAAATTCCTTATTTGTGCTAATGTGTGCCAGATGGTGTCTTGTGCCATTTTTAGTTTGCCACAGTGGCGTGAACCGTCATGAGGGAATCAGGTTTAGGGATGGATTGTAAAAACATAAACTATTGAATTTAAAACGTAAATTATAACAATAAAATATCTAGAAAATGTTTCAGAATGATGAGAGGTGCTAGAAGGTGCCAAAAGGCTAGTTACAGTTTGGCAGAGTGGCGTGATTTGAAATGGTGTATCACGGAGGGTTGGCTTACAAAAACAAGAACCAATGGGTTCAAATCATATTCTTAACAAGACAATACTTGGAAAATGTCTTAAAAATGATAAGCGGATGTTAAAGGACACTAAAGGGGGAAGTAATAGTGTAGCACGGTACCGAGAATTGACCTGGTGTATCATGGAGTGTTTGCTTGCGAAAGCATAAGCCATTGGATTCAATGGATGATTTTTAACGAGAAAATACCTGAAAATTTCTAAGAATGATGAGCGGGATATCAGTGGCCGCCAGATGGTTAATCATATTATGACATGGCAGCAGGAATTGAGATGGTGTATTACGGAGGTTTGGCTTGCAAAAACATGAACCATTGTTTTTAATTAATGATTCTATCATGAAAATTTCTAGCAACAATGTCTTGGGAATGATAATACGTACCAACGGGGTGCCATGGGGCAGCCACATATTGCCATTGTGGTGTGAACTGCTTGAAATAACACTATCTAGATCCTAAAGTAGAGCTGAGAGGTGTTAAATGAATTTTTATGAGTGAGAGGGAGTGAAGTCTAACGCCCAGTCAAAGAAACAACGTTTTTTTATTAGGACCTCTCCGAAATACCTCTTAATATTTTGCATCTTAATAATACTTAAAATTATCTGTAATAACAAGCCTACCCCTCTCAGGAATTGCTTGCGAGGGTGGGCTGCATTGTTACGGTATATATTGTTACATATTGCTACGGTGGCGTGAATATGCATAGTCTTGGTACAAGGAAACACGGGATTTAAGCTCTCAGCAAAAAGCCCCCAATAGACTTACATTTACCTCTAGAAACAATACCTCCCTCTGGGATTGGTTGTTAGGACCTCCCGTCTTTCTTTAACTCACGCTTGTTTTGGCTTAAATTTTATCCTGAATCAAGTTTTTTCATGTTTTAACCGCTTTTCTGTGTATTAGTAATGCTTTGTAAATTTGTTTTTACTAATAAAATGTGTATGTACAAAAGATCCCTTAGGTTTAATGATCCAGGATTAAACTTCAGTATATTCCACAAAAAAAAATTAAGCATATTATAGCCTGCGCACATAGGTATGCTCATTCGTGAATGCTCTAAATATAAGTGTCAAATTCTGTGTAGTAAAGAGGAAAAGAAAAAACTTTTGATCAAGCATGAATGTAGTATATTCTAACCATAATGGTACTCTCGCTTTTATTTCATCTCTCATAGCACTATTATATGATATAGTATTACTATTATAGTATTACTATACTTATAGTATTGCTATTACTATAGTATAGTATTACTATTACTCTATAGTATTACTTAACAAGCAGGTGCACATCAAATGTAAAGGTTTCTAATAATCGATTTTCTTCCTGCATATCAGTTATTGTAATCAATAGCTGAATCATACTAGATAGTAGGATATGGGAATTTCCCGTGTGCAGAATTGGAAATTTCGTAAAATCTATTTCCCAAATCAATATATTAGAAAGGTTTTTTCATACTCTAGCTGTTTAGGGTGCAGTTTAAGCATCGGCACTGTTTCTGTTTTTGAGAAAAACAGAAACAGAAAAAAACAGTTAGAAAAAAAACAGAACAGAAACAGAAACAGGTCAAACAAAAACAGGTGACCTGTTTCTGTAATCTATTCTGTTTTTCGAAAAAACAGAAAACAGCTGTTTTTTAAAAAAAAAACAGCTGTTTTAACAGCTGTTTTTCCTGTTTTTTCCTTACTTCTTCTATTTCTAATAGGAAAGAAAACATCTTCTTGTTAAATCCTTGTAGTCACATACAAAAGATGAGTAACTTCGTGTAATTCAACACACTAGCGTATTTTTAGGGGGGGGGGGCGAAATTTGTCATAAAATGTGTCCAATCGGGTGATACCAACGCTATATTCCTTTCAAGCTTAAATGTCATTTATAATTGACAATTTACCCTAGTTGCTCTTAGACCGTTGCTTTAGCGGTAAACCATTGCTCAAAGCATATACCAACACTATATTCACCGCTTAACGCATGGATGCTTTCAAGCCGAGGCTACTTAGACCGCTGCTTGCTAATATATACCAGACAGACACAGAGTCATCCCATCTAGCTTATGTCCACCGCTTAAGTTAGAGGCTATTTAAACCGTCGCTATAGCGGTAACCCATTGCTCTAAGCAAATACCAACGCTCTATAACGCTCTATGGTTAGACCATTGCTCAAGTGGTAATAACCCTCCGCTACACACATACCAAGGTGTCTAGGTTCACCGCTTAAAGTACGGATGCCTTCAAGCCGTGGCTTGTTGGATCGCTGTTCTAGCGGTAACCCATTGCTCTAAGTCAGTGGTTCCCAACCGGTGGTACGCGTACCCCAGGGGGTACGCGAAACCCTCGCATGGGGTACGCGAAGGTCCCAAAATTAATTTAGTCTACATCTTTAAAACTTGTTTCTGACTCAGTTCCAACATTTCCCTCAAAATCAGATAACATAACCCATTGTACGTAATTTCAGACTCATTTTCAAAACTTTCGCTTTCAGTAACCCGCTAATTTTTCTCCATAGCCGTAAGGTCTCGATTTAAACTCAGCGAGTTCAGTATCTTGTCATCTGTTGAAACACGAAGTTCGTGAATTGTGGTTGCAAACAAAGATGGATAGATTCCTGATCAGGAATAACAAGAAGCCGAATGATGGTCCCCAAAACTCTGAACCTGCACCTAAGAAGAAGAAATATGACGAATCATCGGTCAAAGTGCGTCGATATTTGTCAGAATACCTAGGGCTCGGATTTAGTGCGACAAAGTCTGATCCAGTGAATGCACAGTGCGTTCTTTGTGGTCAAGTCTTGGCCAACAGTTCCATGAAACCTGCGCATATGAACCGGCATCTCAGTAGTGTGCACCCTTCTCATGTCGGTAAGCCCATAGAGTTTTTCAAGCGTAAACAAGAAGCATTCGCTAGTAACTGTTTGGAAATTGCAAAAGTGGCATCAGTTTCTTCAAAGGCTCTCCGGGCTTCGTATGCTGTTTCATATTTAGTTGCGAAACAGAAAAAACCGCACACCATCGCCGAATGTCTGATATTACCAGCACTAGTGAAAGTCAGTGAAATAATGTTTGACACGAAAACTGCTACTGCCCTTCAGTCTATACCTGTGTCGAACAATACCATTTCAAGAAGGATAGAAGACATTGCAAGCGATATTGTCATGCAGGTTATTGAGCAAATAAAGTTGACGAAGATGTTTGCGTTACAGCTTGACGAAAGCACGGATGTGTCAGGTGAAGCCCAGGTGATCGTCTTTGTTCGATATTTAGATTGTTCTGACATAAGAGAAAATATTCTGTTTTGTCAAAACCTACAGTCAAGAACAACAGGAGAAGAACTATTCAAGGTGATTGACAAATTCTTCGCAGAAGGGGGCATCTTGTGGGACTGGTGTCTATCAGTTTGCAGTGATGGAGCTGCCGCCTTAACAGGGAAGAATAATGGGCTCATGGCCTGGATAAGGAAGAAAAATCCAAGAAAGTGGTTGCACTGCAACCACTGAATCATTCACTGAAGTGGTTGCACTGCATCATTCACAGACAAGCTCTTGCATCGAAAAGGATGAACGCACATCTGCACGAGACCCTCAACGAGGCTGTAAAAGTGATCAACTTCATCAAAGCCCGACCACTGAACTCAAAAATGTTCAAGTTGCTGTGCCAAGAGATGGGTTCAGAACATCAACATTTACTTCTGCACACAGAAGTTCGCTGGTTGTCTCGTGGGAAGATTTTAAACAGACTTTTCGAGCTTCGACAAGAAGTTCAAATGTTTCTTCTGGAGCAAAAATCTGCATTCAGTTCACTTTTTGAAAACCAGGACTGGGTCTGCAGCCTGGCCTATCTTGCGGATATTTTCGACAAACTGAATGACTTGAATCTGTCAATGCAAGGTTTCCGGACGGACGAACTCTCCCTGAATTCGAAGATGTGTGCTTTCATCAAGAAATTGGAGTTCTGGCTTAAAAAGGTTCAAAGAAACAGCGTTAGTGTCTTCCCGACCCTTGACAAGTTTGCGGACGATAGTGAAATTGATAACCTCAACACAATCTGTGATTGCATTCGGGAGCATCTGACAAAGTTGCGAGATGAACTTGTGTCATATTTCCCATCGATTATGAACCAAGATAGAACGCAGGATTGGATCCAAAATCCATTTGTTGAAGACGTGACCTCAAGCTCCGGTCTTAGTGACAAGCTTACAGAGAATCTGATCGAACTTGCCACTGATCGCGCCTTAGAACTGAAATTCCAAAATGTAACTGTTTCCCAGTTTTGGCTGGAGGTGAAAGGAGAATACAAGGAACTAAGTGAAATCGCCATGTCTGCTTTGTTACCATTCGGATCCACTTACCTTTGTGAAGTGTCATTTTCGGCAATGTCATTGATCAAAACCAACCACAGAAACAGACTGAGTGTACAAAATGACCTTATAATTGCCGTTAGTGACATCGAGCCAAGATTTGATAATATTTTAGCAAAAAAGCAGCCTCAAGTTTCTCATTGATTTTGTAAGTACATTTAAGCACCGTCATATTGGACAATAAATCTCGTGTTTTTGAAAATTTGATTTTAGTTAAGAAAAAAGTAAAACAACGATTCTCAAGAAAGGGGTACGCAAACTTTTTGGGCCTTGACTAGGGGTACGCGGACCGAAAAAGGTTGGGAACCACTGCTCTAAGTAAATACCAACGCTATATTCCTCTTTTATATGGGATTTCATTGAGCCCATGTTTGCCGCTTAAAGCACGAATCCTTAAAGCCGTCAATGGTTAGACCGTTGCTCAAGCGGTAATAGCCATCCGCTACACATATACCAACAGTAGAGACATTGTCATATGGGGTTCCCATCTAGCCCATGTTCACTGTATAGCGTTCAAGCTTCTCTCTCTTTCTCTATCTCTCTCTTTCGCTCATATTTACCCCGCCGTGAATTAGCATGAGAGGTTGACTCTAGTTGAGCATTGTGGAGTGACATGCATGAGAGGAAAATTTTCAAGTAGTCAACCCGTAGTCAACGGGTTGACTCTATTTTGGCATTGTCAAGGGACATGCATGCACGGAGAGGTGTAGCATAAATGGGAGACAGTCACAACGGCAATCAAAGGGGTAAAATTAACCTTGACTGGGTTGCCCACTTAATTGGACAATCTGTCTTAGCTTTTTTCTACAATTGGCCATGACTTTGACTTTTCCCACACCTATTCCCTTTTTGTTTAAATTCAAAAATCAACGGTATCATGGTATCATGCCCGCTAGATGTGCGTTTCGGTACGGTAGGCACGGGTAGGTATCATGCGTTTCGGTATCATGCCCGCTAGATAGCGCGGAATTTGAAAAAAAAAACAGAAAAAAAAAACAGAAAACAGATAAAAAAAAAACAGAAACGGAAAAAAACAGATGAAAAAAAAAACAGAACAGAAACAGAAACAGGTAAAACAAAAACAGGTAGCCTGTTTCTGTTTTCTGTTCTGTTTTTTGTAAAAACAGAAACAGAAACAGGCAGAAACAGGCAAGAAAAAACAGAAACAGAAACAGAAAACAGAAACAGTGCCGATGCATAGTGCAGTTCCATCGGTTGGAAATGGCACTTTCGGATCTTATTGTGGACATTATTGTGGATTATTGTGGAATATTTAGAATATAAAGGTTCCCCTGAAAAAAAAGTATTGAAAGAAAATGAAAGCTCTTAAAATAATATGTAACATCCCATGTGTACACTGTCATTACGTAACACCCACGTGTGAGTCCTTTTCAGTTAAAAGCGGGGATCTCCCACGGGGGCTTGAAGAAACAGTCAGGTGTGAATGCGTCATCCTTAACATAAGTAAACTTTCCCCCATTGCGTAAGAACTCTTGAAACACATTGAAGAAAAAATCTTTTGAGATGTCTTGAAATATCTTGAAGAAAAATTTCTTAGAAAACGTCTTGAAATGCCTTGAATCGTCTTGAAATGTCTTGAATCGTCTTGGAAAGTCTTGAAAAGAAATGTCTTTAAAACGTCTTGGGATGTCTTGAAACGTCTTGAAAAAATTTCTTGAAGAAAAACGAAATCTCAAGAAGAAAAAAAAAACACATTGAAAGAAAAAGAAATCCTGAAGAAAAAATGCCTTGAATGAAAAAGAAATCCTAAAGAAGAAAATCCCTTAAAGTGTCATGTAACACCGATGTGTTTACCGTCATTACGTGACGTCTGTCGTGTGCATTGTCATTACGTAGCAACCCATGTGTCCGCTATCATTACGTAACATCCAAGTGTAAGATTGCGGCACATCCCACGTGTGCACCGTCATTACGTAATACACTGCGTTTGCGTTGCCATTACGTGACATCTCACGTGTGCACCACCATTACGTAACACCTACGTGCGAGCTGTCATTAGGTAACACTCACGTGTGCGCCGTCCTCAGTCACATACCGCGTTCGCGTTGCCATTACGTGACATCTCACGTGTGCACCACCATTACGTAACACCTACGTGCGAGCTGTCATTAGGTAACACTCACGTGTGCGCCGTCCTCAGTCACAAGTGGAGGTTCCCCATGGGGCCCCTAAGGTTTAGCTTGTCACGCGAGATTGCGTCACTCCCAATAAATCCATCAAGTCACGCAAGATTGCGTCAATCTTCTCTCCAATTACGTAACATGCACTTCCGGCTGTCATCGAAATGACAGGATAGGGATGTGTTTAAAACTAGGGATGTCATGAAATCCATGCACATGCGTCTCTTAGAAAATATTCCCTATTTCGCATACCTGTGTCTCGAGGGGGTCGAAGGGATACTTTTAAACATTCTCCTCAAATTCCCTGAAAATTTCAAATAAATGCCCTTAGCCATTTCTGAGATATTGAAGATACGCATTTTTAACTACCGGGATCCACATAGTTGTATTTTGATTTGAAGTTCAACATTCCACCTAATATTCTCTGAAAGTTTTGACACAATAGCCTTACCTATAGCTGAGATATTGCAGACAGGCCATTTTGACAACCAAAATAAACTCGTTTTTTTTAGTTGTTTTGAAGTCTTTTGATTTAGTTCGATTTCCCCCTCGACATTTCCTGAAATTTTGACTGCACTGAGAGTTATCCTACGCATCAATTTTTAAATAAGCACGGGACAAAATCCGTATAGTTTATAAAATCGTAGAAATGATTATTCTACGATTTTAGCACAACATAATCTTAGCTTACCATAAAATCCCTTCTTCGGATGCTCCCTTATCCTTAGCCCTTTTTTGCTTTTTATATCGAATAGATCTCGAACTCTCTCATTATAGATCTCCATCATTGACACTGAGACTTCAAAGGTGTTGCCTGATTCTTCTAATGCCGAGAAGAGACTTTCACAGAATAATGGTACGATTCCTAAAATAAAAAGCATAATAATAGCTACAAAATTATCGCTTTCTGTTCAAAAACAGCTTTGTGGCACAAACTGTCTTTGAAAAAAAAAATTAGTTTTTATTACAATGAAAAATAAACTTCTTTGAAATTAAATGAAAAAAATATTTCTTTCTCAAGAATCTTAGACGTAACGAATTTATATTGATTCTATCAGGGATTCGAAATATGTTCAATTGGCTATTTAAACAAAGTAAACAAAACAATAAATTTCATACATCTGAAAACTACTCCATAATGATTCAAATACTTGTCATATAAAACAATTATTTGTAAAAAAAAATCCGTTTTTAAGAGAATAACATCTGTTTCTCAAAAGTTTATTTTTAGATAGCGTCTGTGTTTATATAGATGAGAGTTAGAGTTGAAAAGAACTTTACAAATTTAACCATCAGTGCTAACGCTCTAGCATTGCAAATAGTGCCTTCTCTGATTCGGTCTTCCAGTGATGATTTATGCAAAAAGACTATCAACTTTATTCACCCTTATGACCTACTACAGCCTTTTTTCCATATTGATACTGGTTAATTTGTCAATGTTGTCTTTTGTTAGTCTGAATTTTTTTTTTTCTTCGCTGTTTATCTTTTTTGTTTTTGTTTATTTATAATACTCCGTACTTTGTGTTTTTTATACTTTTACGGGTAATGAAGTTCATTCATTCATTCATTCATAGTAAAGAGCCATAAGGCTTCATTGTATTCTTGTCTTTTTTTTTCCATAGCCACTTCATATGCGAGGAGTGGACATATAAACCTATTTATTTGTGCTTTAAAGACAAATCTATGATTTATTATGATGAGAAGGAAAACAAAATTTGGCCAATTCATGCTCCACCAATTCTATATGTGAAAAATATACATTTCTACTTTTTGCACAATGAAATGATAAATATTATACCCACCTTTTTCCAATTGTCGTCCTTAGCAACCTAATACAACATGAGCGCCTGGTGGCAGGTATTTTTGCGTATAATCTCTTGTACCTAGGTCAATTGAAGAGGGTTTGGGAGAACATTTAAAATACTGTACTACCCATTGAGTAAAATTTGTGGAGACTTTTAATGAAAATAAATCCACATTAGAATCCAAAGATTATCTTCATAGAGTGGCAATGAACAATGAAAATTTGTTTTTGAAATATTTTTTGAATATTTGTGAACAATGAATACTAGATGGGATATAAACAAAAAAAAAAAAAAACAGAAGGCTCAAATACCTTAGAATATTAAGCAGAACAAAAACCTGAAAACACATCTCGTCTCATTCAGGCAAAAAAATTGAAGGTTCTAGTGTCCTTTTTTAAAGGTCAGAAGTTACTGGAGGGTAACCTTCCCCCTCCCTCCATTCCCACCATTTCCCAAATGGCATCGAACCAAAATTTTGAGATGGCAATTTTGTTCAGCGTAGTAGAAAGGCTTAGTAATTTGTTTTCATGGATGACAGTACTAGTTCCTCATTATTAACTAGTTCCCCTTAACATATAGGTCTTATGTAAGGGTGGTTTTATGAACTTTGGAGGGGGCTCATTCGATTGGAAATCAAAAGTCTTACTGTTCTTTTTGAAAGTCAAAAGTTATCGAAGGGTAACTAGCCCCACCCCCACATCCTCTTTTCCCCAAGTGCAGTCAATAGAAATTTTGGGATAGCCATTCTATTTAAAATAGTACAGAGATCATACAAAAAGACTTTTAGGGTTGAAACAAACCCCAGAGCCTGGGGACAAGGGTTATATGTTATGCCCCAGGAGCATATAAGGCTTTTACGGATGAGGCTCATTTGACTGGAAATTTAAGGTTTCAGTTCCCTTTTAAGATACTAAAGTGACGGAGGGCAACTAGCAACCACCCCCCCCCCCGATACACTCTTTTCTCCAAACACATCTGATTGACATTGCAAGATAGCCATTTTGTTCAAAATAATCCAAAAGACATCTAACGATGCCTTCAGGGTTGATACGACCCCAGAGCCCTGGGACAAGGACTATAAGTTATACCCTGGAGGTATATTGGCTATTCGTGTAATGGGTGGTCATATGAACTTTAGACGGGGCTCATTAGATTGGAAATTAGAAGTTATAATGTCCTTTTCAAGAGTCGAAAATGATTTGAGGGCAGCAAGCATTCCCCCCACGCCCATCATTTCTCAAAACATACATCAAAACAAAATTTTTTTACGTCTATTTTCTTAAAGACTTTAGGATGGTAGAGAAATTATTCTCTTGGGGATTCCAATCTCCCCACAGCCCTCAGGGAAAGGGCTGTAGGTTAAGAAATTTGTTCATTGTTTACGTATAGTATAAGCTATTGAGAAACGTGTACGCGTTTGACCTTTTGTGTCTCAAAATACAAAAGCATTCAGGAGAGCTTTCAGGGAATGCCGAGGGGAATGCTGAATTAAATCAAAACAATTTATGTGTATATGGGTTGTCAAATGCGCGTAACTCAGGAATGACTAGGTATATTATTTTGGAACTTTCGGGAAATGATAAGGGAGATGATCAATTAACCAAAAAGGCAATATTTGCACGCTACTATTCCTACTACTACTAAAACTACCACTGCTTTTATCTCTAGCACAACTACTACTATTACCACTACTACCATTATTATCACTGAAGCCTCTGGTTCTTTAGCGAGCACTACCAAGGCTGAGTATACTGAAAAAAAACATCTGAAAAAATGTTGAGGGGAAAGTTGAGCTAAATCCAAACATACTATGTGTATGCATATTGCTGATACGGGCGTATCAACAATATTTTTGGAACGGCTTACCGTATCAAGAGAACCTTTTGGGGTATTGTGAATGGGATGTTCAACTGACCAAAAGGCAACAAATACCCACTACTACTGCTGTGAAGGTGTAAATTTGACAGAAGATTTAGGGAAAGTCGAACTAAATCAAAACACATTATGTGCAGGCAGATTGCCAAAGGGTGTATCTCAAGAATGAACTTGGGTATTAAGTTGGAACTTCCAGAAAATACTTAAAGGGGAAGGTCAATTGACAAAAAGGTAATATTTTCATGCCTTTTTAAAACACTACTACAGCTTCTACTTTTACTAATACTACTACTACTAGTTCTACTGCTAGTGCTACTAAAGCTTGGGGTATTAAGGCGAAAAATTTTGGCAATGTTGAAACCGTATTAAGGTATATCAAAACAAACTGTACCCACACAGGTTGTCAAGATGGCGAATCAACAATGCTTCAGGAAAGGTTGATGGTATTAAGTTTAAAATTTCATCGTGTGTTGAAGATGATGCTTATGAAAACCAAAGGTGCTATGAGCAAAATTTTAAGAGCCGTTTCAACAAAATAAGATTTTCAACAAAAAGTAAATAACTCCATCAAACCAAAAACGAAAAGAAATAAAATCAAACAACCTACCAAGCGTAAAACTACCTCAAATGACCATCAATAAATAAATTAAACCCAAAACGAAGAGAAATCATAGTAAATAACTGAGTCGAAATCAAAACATGCAGAAATTAGCATGAGTAGGGCTGACAACTCCCATGCCTTCTCAAGGCCAGAATATAATTTGCACTTTACTAAAAAATTACAAAAGATGTGCATTGTCAGTTTAATATACATATGCTGATATTTATCCCTCAAAGTCTTAGTAATATTTGAGTTACTAAAGTTAATAAAAGTTAATATATTTAAAAAGCTTTTTTTTCAGCTAAGTACCACTGGTCACTTCATTGGTGCACTAAAGTTTACTTGGTCACTCAATTTTCACCTTTTCTGTTTGATCACTAAATTGTCACTTTTTTAGTCTCTGAACGTTTACTGTTAATTTTTCATTTTAAATTTTTTCACATAATTTGCAATTTGTTAGCTTTTTTCACTTTAGTTCATATTTTCGCTTTTTGTATACACTTACTTTTGACTGTTTTCAGAATTTATTCACTTAATTTTCTTTTTTCGATGCTTCTTGGATTGACTTTTTTTTCGCTTAATGATCACCTAATTCCCCCTATTTCTATTTCTATTCGCTGAACCATCCCTGTTTTAGATTTTTCTATTAATTTGATTTTTTTTTTTATTTGCTTAATTTTCATTTTTCAATTTTGTCAATGAGTCTAATTTTTTTCTTTTTTTGCTCATTTAATTTTCATTCTTTTTTATTCATTGGATTCCTACTTTTCTTCCTAAAGTGTACTGTTTCTGTGTGTTATGGGAAGTTTTTAAGTATCATACCCGATTCGCCTTCAACTAATCCTTAGATTATGATCATTTCAGATGCATCCTCTTGACATAAATGTTATTTCCTTAGTAATGTAATTTGATTTTAAGAAATTGAAGGGTATCTTATAAGGAATAAGGTGCATTTGTGATTCGATAGCCCTTTTTAACTCTTAAAAGAGTATTTCAGGTAAATTGGGGATTTTGGTCATTTTAAAGAAGATATCTAACGAATTCACTTTGAATCGACCTTATTTTATTTGTAGTTTAGGTTTTAATCTGACTGACCCTCCTCCCAAAAATAGTCCTCCCATGGAAATTTCCCCGATAAAAGTCCAACGCATTCAAAATTTGAGGTTCCAAAGCGAAAGCATGGTAATTAAAAATAATGGACAAAATAAAGCCTTTTGTAATATTCTGCCTATTTTCAAAATTATAGGTAGAATGTTTGGTGGAAAATATCCTATAGTATTTGATTTCATATCTTAATTTCTTTTTATATTTTTTTCGTATTTTTGATGGTTTATTTGTGATAGAAGGGTAGTATAAATTTTTTAAATAATAATTTGGAAATAAAAAGTTAGTGGCAACTGTGGGAGGGGTGTCCCATGGTGTAAATGCACAGAGATAAAAGCTGGTACTAAGAAGTGTGAGTAACTACTTACCTTGGACTTAGTCTGGCACCAGCATCTACAGCGAATAATAGCAATATACCATACCACGGCGATTTAGTAAATAATATCGTTGCAATTGAGAAAGTGTGTTTTTCTTTTGTTTCATTTAAATACTATGAAGTTAAACTCCATGTCGGAACAGAGCTTTTTATCTTTTCCATTTCAAATGGACAGAACTTTTTATCTGACAAAGCAAGTAATTTACTTTCTATAAATTTTGTCTTGCCATACTATAGAAACTAAGCCCCCCAGACCCAAAAAAAAATGAAACAAATAAGAATAAATACCATAGAATATCCTAAACAGTAAATTTCACCTTTGTTTTGAAATTTAGATAGGATATTCCAATATCTCTTCTTCCTTCATTTTTTTTTTGTCTGGCTTTCCCATTGGCAGCTTAGTTTCATACAGAAGAATTTTTGCAGGACTAATTGTCTGCATGGGAAATCTTATGAGTAGAATCATCTGCGGGGGGAAACTCCGAAGGAAATTTTCCAAGGGGTAAATTATCCGCAGTGGCAATGTAACAAGGAGCTATTTGCTGCGAAAAAAATTTCCTGGAGGAATTTTCTTGGGTTGGGGGGGGGGCAGTAATAAGTAAGACTCCCTTGAACACAGATAAACATTCTAACTGTATAAAAAATATGGACAAAAGGACTCGAGTTGTAAAGACGACCTTTGTTTTATTTCTGGAAACCTTCACAAATTTCTTGAGGACAATTTTTCGTCTTAACACACAATTAAATAGAAAAAAAAGTTTTTTTAAACTGAAAGTAAGGAACGATATTAAAACTTAAAACGAACAGAAATTACTCTGTATATGAAAGGGGCTGTTCCCTCCTAAATGCCCCACTCTTTACGCTAAATTTTGAGTATTTCTCTCAACTCTGCTTTTTAGAACAGTAAAAAACTTTGGCGAAGTGGGGCGTTGAGGAGGGAACAGCCCCTTTCATATACGGAGTAATTTCTATTCGTTTTAAGTTTTAATATCGCTCCTTACTCCCCAAAAGACACAGTTATTAGGTTTTTCGACTATACTGAGTAAACTCGCTATCTCAGGATTTTGATCCGGTGACTTTGGGGAAAAGAGTAGCGTGGGAGGAGGCCTAGGTGCCCTCCAATTTTGGTCATTGAAAAAGGGCAGTAGAACTTTAAATTTCAGTCAGAATGAGCTTATCGCGACATTCTAGGGCCACTGGGCCGAAACAATAACTCTCTGAAAAAAAACACGCATTCGTGATCTGTCAGGTGGCAAAAAATGTAAAATTCTATATTTTTGTAGATAGGAACTTGAAACTTCTACTGTAGGATTCTCTAATACGTTGAATCTGATGGTATGATTTTCTTTAAGATTCTACCATTTTTAAGGGGTGTTTCCCCTTGTTTTCTAAAATAAGGCAAATTTTCTCAGGCTCGTAACTTTTGATGGGTAAAACAAAACTTGATGAAAGTTAAATATTTAAAATCAGCATTAAAATATGATTCTTTTGATGCAACTATTGGTATCAAAATATGATTTTTTTAGAGTTTTTGGTCACTATTGAGCCGGTCGCTCCTTACTACAGTTTGTTACCATCAACTGTTTGATTCTGAAACTGTTTAGATTGTAGACTTTTACATTGAATTAAGCAATATAATAAATAAGTATCAACAAAAGTTTGATCCTTCAATTGTATACTAAAACATTCTCAAGATTTCTAGTGGACTGTCTTGAATCACTTTTTGTTAATGCGAAAGATGTATCTTCAGACGGCTAGCATCCTGGATGCACATAGTGTCATTTGACTTAGTTCAGCATGCCCTTCATAACTCCTTGAAAGTTTCATCTTGATACCCTTAGTCGTTCTAATACGCTTTTGTTACAGCCTACATTCATAAAGCGTTTTTTTGACTTAGTTCAGCATTCCCTGAAAACTTAACTTTCATGCCATTTTTGCCATTTGGCCATTTTTGACACCCTAAATCAAATATCCCCCTTATCAAGTAATGCAACATACACATAAACCATCAGCAGCTTGCATACTGTACATCCCTTTCTGCAGTAGCTATGGGGGTCATAACATCCTCGAAGGCAGATTTGCTGGATCTTTGGACTATTTTGAACAGATGCCAATATCAAAATGGCTATCTCGGGGTTTTAGGGGACAAAGGGTAACTAAGGAGCCATAGTAAGGTGATGGCTATCCTTTAGTTACTATCAAACCGTAAAAAGGGCACTAGAACTTTCAGTTTTCTTCAAATGAGCCCAGTCAGACGTCTCTACAACAACTTCTTCCACACAAAGTAATCTAGTAAAAATAAAAATAAAAAATAATACATTAAAGCCATTACGATGTGCTGCCTATAATACTGATATTCAAACTATTACCTTTGTTGGGACCATAGCCCATAACTGTGTACGATTTTCCTGATCCCGTTTGGCCATAAGCAAAAAGAGTTGAATTGTAGCCATCTAGTGCGTTTTTTACCAAGCCAGTACCAAGGTCGTTGAATATCTGAAGCTGAATGGAATAGCAAGTTACACAGCGTAGAAAGATAAATTAGAACACTTGTCCGCGAATGAAACCTACAACTAATATTGAAGCTTGCTATGCTTAAGTTTTTTTTAGGCATCTATTATACCAGTAGCCAGCTATTCATTATTATTAACAACGGAAACAGACAAATCTTATTTTTGTTTTTCTTCACAAAATAGTTGTCATCCTGTGGTAGCGTAGCAGATTAATTTTTGCTTGGTGCTAAGGTGCCGGGGATTTTTATCCCAGCTGCGGTTGAAGCTGGGTGACAGGCTTCCTACCTGTCCCTTCAAAAACAGGAACCGTCAACTGAAATGTCGACAAATGTCCGCACCCTATGCGTCATCAATGACTCTGGAAGATCTCTATGCTTATCCATTTAATTAATTAGCAGAAATATCTACTCAAACAATTCATATTCAAATTTTATTTTAAAAGAAGTTTATACATCCAAACAATGACTGTTGAGTCACTTAGAGAAAAAAAAAATAGTTTTAGTGAATATAACAAGAGTAGGATTATTTAAAAATCTAAGGAAAAAGTGGAATATTCCTAGAAGGACTTTTTTCTGAAATAAACACCCTTTCCGAAAGTCACCATACAGTGTGAACTAATTATTTGGGAATGGATCTTTTTTGAAGTTACAAATAGAAAAAAAACATGTTTCTTTAACTGAAAGTAAGGAGCGACATTAAAACTTAAAACGAACAGAAATTATACCGTATATGAAATTGGCTGTCCCCTTCAACACCCAGCTCCTTACGCTAAGTTTTTTTGCAGTTTTACAAAGGAAAACTGTAAGAAGCAGTTACTTTTCTGGGCAATGTAAACTATATATTTAAAATCAGCACAAAAATCCGATTCTTTTGATGTATCTTTAGGTATCAAAATTTTCTCTATTATTTCTCTGTTATTCTTTCTCTATTATTTCTTTGAATTTTTCAGTATTTTGAAATAAATCAGAAGACTACTTGAAATTATTTCTTAGGCAATTGCAATTTATTTTACATTCACATTTAGTTAAATTTTCAGAAAGCCGATCTAACGATGAAGCCATAAAACGGAGTGAATCTGTGAAACGCATTTTGTATTGGGTTTCATTAACAGTTATTGTTTGATAAAATGATATAAAACTCTCCACTAAACTAAAAATACCGTTATCAGGCACTATTCTCTAAGAATAAAATGAGAGTCATATTTTGAGAGATTATGCATGACAATAGGAATATGTTGGGAATTCAAAAGTTTTTATTAAATTCTACATGAGTAAATCCAAGTATATTACCAGTCATATGGCCGCGATCTAAATGAAAATTATTATCTATTATTTCCTTTTAGCCAATATGAAAGCTTTTAATACTTGTTTTATTTCATATTTCTCTTACTTTTTCTTGTCTTTAACCAAGATGTCTGTGTCTATTTTCATACTCTTGTGCTATTTCTATACACATTTCTGTACTGGTAGTTGCAAAATGCATAATAGTATCTTCACCAAAGTATTCGTAATGTTTATTTTGTGTTGTGTCAAAAGAACAAAATCCATAAGCCAGTGGCTTTTGCTCTGCTACTTTAATTATTTTTTTTACTAATAAAATTATTAAGAAAATATTGATCAATAAGAAACAATTATTGGACATTAGCAATGCAATTTAGCTTACATGGGGATAAAATAGCTTGACTTGAGCGAGCTTGATTGCGCGCTTGAAAACTTAATGCGTTTTTTAAAGATTCGTCCACTCGTTTCAATCTTCTTTTGAAATTTATGTCATTTTCACAAATATTTATCAGTAATTATAATTGTAATGTTATGTTTTGCTTCAATGAATGGAGGACCCAATTTTTCAGCATAGTCACGAAATCCAGCTTGCTCTAAGGAACGTTCTTTAATTACATTTCTTTGTATTTCTCTACTTTTCACTATACTCGCCAATAATTTGTTCAACTTTATAAGATCCATTTATAGAATGAAAGTTACATTGAATAAATTTTGAGAACTTTTATTCGTTAAAACCATCTCTAATGAGTTCACCAGTTTTGTATGACAGCTCATAGGTTATAGGAGTTGTAAGTTTCACTGCAGCTATCTGAAACACTTCAGTTTTATAATTTGGTAGGTAAATCTTATCAAATTCACCCTTACTTTTATCAAATCTAACCAAATCACGAAAAATGAATTTGCTTATGGATTGTTTTTTGGACTTCAACATCAGGAAATCAATTAGTGTAGACTTTGTTTTTATTTCCTTTTTTACTCGCTTTTATTGGTTTCATTTTGAAGGATCAATGATAAGAATCTTTATAATTGTCAACGAGAGAGGGTAATACATCTATCCAACGTTTTATGTTGTTATGAGTAAAGTATTTCCATAATTTTTCTTTGATTCTTTTACTAAACCATTCAACAATTTGAGCTTCAATTCAGTTTCAGATGAGAAAAAATGAATTTCCTTACTCTTAAAAATACTTGAACGTTTTTCATAACAAATTCTTTACTCTTATCTGTTAGTAATTTTTTAGGTTTTTTTATTTTTAAATAAACCCGTAAAAGCATTAATAACTTCCTTACCCATTTTATCCTTTAAAGGAATACACCAAGCATATTTACTAAAACAATCAAAGGCCGTAAGAATATAATTAAAATTATTATTTTTACTTTTAAATTGTTGAATATCAACCAAATCTGCTTGCCACTTGTCATCGATACAACGAACATAAACGCGTCTTCTTTCAAATGTATGATAAGCTGGATTGTGTAAAGAATAGCTATTCTGATCTTGCAAGAATTCTTTGATGTTAGTTTTTGATACAGTAAAACCATGTTCTTTTAATTTTCTTTGCAAATCATCAATCCCTGAAAATTTTGAATAATAGAGTTCTAAAACTTTGTTTTCTACACTACTCTTTCCAGTACAAATGCCACTTCCTTTTATCCAGGGTTTTTGCTCAATGCTTCCTTTGTAAAAACAATTTTTCTTACAATCACAAAAAGTACAAATATCTTTAATTATTGGCACTTCAGTTCTTTCGAAACTTTCCAAGTCAAAGACTCGGTTGCAGTAATCTGTTTACATCGCATACAATAAATCTCCATTTATTAGAGAATTAAATTATTAAATAAATTTAAATTATCAAATCTATTAATAAACATCAACAGACTTCTACGTCCTCAAAAAAGTTTCAATAGTAGTAAATAGCAAGCAATAAAATTCCTCAGCCTTGACAATTTTTTAGATTTGGAACTTTTCTTAATAACATTAGCTCTTAATAAATGTCTGACACTACAGAAGTGATTAAATGTGTTTAAAACGAAAAGCCAAAGTTGTCAAGATAAAAAATCAATTGCGCGTTAGACGATTAATGAATTGCGGTCATTTGCCAATGACAATAACTTAAAGACTATTGGCAAAATTTAAAATATTCAATACCATCAATGATCATCTTAATAATCATATCAATATCCGATTGGTATATTCAATGGTCACAAAATGTAAAAAAAAAGAAAAAGACAAAAAGTAGTATTACTATAATATTGAACCTGAACTAAAAGTAAAATTAAAAAACGAAATGAAATAAAAGAATAAAATTATTTCAAATTTAAAATTTCAAATTAGTAGTGTACGAAATAAAGATATTACCGAACTAAAAAAAAATTAAATCAAAACAGATTTCAAGTGCTGGAAACTATAATGAAGTGAAGAATAAAGTAAAAAATTATTTAATAATCAAATATAAGTCAATAAAAAGGATGTTGATAAAAATCGGCAGTTCATTTGAGATGTAACTGGTAGACAGAGTGTAAAAAAAAACAGAATATTGACATTTCAATTGTATTTATAAGTAAGTAAAACAAATTGAAGTTCCAGATATCCCAGTGTATATGTTTAAAGAAGAAGAACATGAAAGATTATAAATTGTATTTATAAGTAAGTAAAACAAATAGAAGTTCCAGATATCCCAGTGTATACGTTTAAAGAAGAAGAACATGAAAATAATCCAAGCATTCAATAGATTTGCAAAAATTCTCTTACAGTTAACATTTCACTGAATAACAATAAAACTGATTTTACACCACATTTTGACTCTGTTGTTAGAGATCTAAGAAATAGAATGAAAGATAGAGACATTTAAAGAGTTAGATTTACCACAGGTGTAATATTTTATTGTCACAAGAATAATGAAGAACTCGAAGGTATTCATTATCATCACTACTCCTAGATTTTTAATGAAAAAAGTGATATCTAACAAAGCCATCTAAATATTAACCACAGGAACATACACACGCTAGTAATTGAGAATACACCCAGATCATGCTTACAATTTGAGAGAGTTGATGGAATTGATTATCGAATGACGAGATTATCAAATTATGTGAGAGATACTTATAAAGAATTGCCTGAATTTGTGAAAAATAAAAAAGCTTGCATTAATGTAAGTAAAAGATGATAGCAAATGCTTTCTTTGGTCAATACTCACTTATCTTCACCCAGTAAACGACAGACATGTTAAGATAGACTATCAAAATATAAAACCTATGAAAATGAATTCGACTTTAAAGAGATTACTAATTTTCTAATGGATATTCAAGATATTTGTAGATTTGAAAACAAATATAACATTAAGATTTTTTAATTTGAAATAAGTGAAAATAAAGTGGTTAGAGCTTATGTTCCTTAACTGAGATCAATGGGAAAACAGCTAGACATGTGATTTATTTAGTCTATTTTTGATAAAAATTATGTTGTAAATAAAGATTTAAGTAGATTTTTATCATCACAGGTTTCACAAGAAAAAACAAAAACTAATTCTTGTACATTCTGTGGAAAACATTTCGCACAATAGCGAAAGTTTGAAAAACATTGTAAAAAGGATGAATATGAAGATCCTAACATCATTAAGCTAAAAATAGGATCTAAAATTGAATATAAAAATATAGCTAAACAAATGAAAGTACTTTACTGTATTATAGCTCATTTTGCATAGTATAGTGAAGAATTTAATTAAAAGAAAGGTTGAAATACAATTAAAGTAGCAGAGCAATTTAAATCATTTTCTTGTGGATTTAAAGTATGTTGTTCTGTTGATACAACACAAAATAAATAGTACGAATGCTTTGGTGAAGATATTACTGGGTATTTTGTAACTACCATAACAGAAGTGTGTATGGAAATAGCCCAAGAGTGTGGAAATAGACACAGATCTCATGGTTAAACACAAGAATAAGGTAGAGAAAAAAATGGAATGATACAACTATGAAGAGCTGTCATATTTGTGGAAAGGATATTGTAGATAATAATTTTCATTTAGATCACGACCATACGACTGGTGATATACTTGGATTTACTCATGCAGAATGTAATAAAAACTTCAGAATTCCTAAACATATTCCTATTGTCATGCGTAATCTCTCAAAATATGACTCGTATTTAATTCTTAGAGAATAGTAACTGATAACGGTATTTTTGATTCAGCGGAGAGTTTTATATTATTTTATGAAACAATAATTGTTACTGAAGTCCAATACGAAATGCGTTACTTAAGATTCACTCCGTTTTATGGCTTCATCGTTAGATCGGCTTTCTGAAAGTTTAACTAAATGTGAATGTAAAATAAATTGCAATTGTTTGAGAAATATTTTGAGTAGTCTTCTGATGTATTTCAAAATACTGAAGCATTCAAAGAAATAATAGAGAAAGGAATATATCCCTATGAATAGATCGAGAACTATGAAAAAATGAATGATACAATATTACCTTCAATAGACAAGTTTTATTTTAGAATAACAGGAAAAAATATTTCTGAAGCAGAATATATAAGAATGAAATATATTTGGAAAGTATTTAAATGTAAAGCACTATTAGACTACACTAAATTATACCTAAAAAGTGTCGTTTTACTTTTATGAGATGTTCTTGAAAATATTAGAAACGTATGTTTAAATAGTTATAAACTAGATCAACATGGGAAGCTTTTCTCCATCATTTTAAAGCTAGAATTCTATGATTTTCTGACGAAGATATCTTTATTGAAAAAGGAATAAGAGGAGGTGTATCTCAGTGTATGAAAAGATATGGTAAAGCAAATCATAAATATAGGAAAAACTTTAATCAAACACTATCTTCAAATTATTTAATGTACTTAGAGGCTAGTCATTTATATTGTTGGGCAATGTCTCAACATTTACCTGAAAAAGACTTGACCTCTATTAATATACCCGTCCATCTAAAAGAAAACAACACCTCAGACTATTACCAATAATTAAAAGGTTACGTTCAGTCGGAAATGAAAAAGGATAATATAGGAGCCATTT
Organism: Artemia franciscana; assembly: GCF_032884065.1. Lineage (NCBI taxonomy): Eukaryota > Metazoa > Arthropoda > Branchiopoda > Anostraca > Artemiidae > Artemia > Artemia franciscana. Next base: position 23,646,601 of record NC_088871.1, read on the forward strand.
ATGAAGTTGGTTTAGAATATCCAAGAGAGCTACACAATTTACTTAAAGATGTATCACTAGCTCCTGAACACTTTCAATATAAATTAAGTACAACTTTAAATAATAAATAAATTATGTTTTGCATTATAAGAATTTAGAATTTTATTTAAAACACGGTTAAGTATTGAAAAAAGTATATAGAATACTAGCATTTACTGAGTCACCCTATTGAAAAGAATATATCAATTATAATACTAAATTATGACAAAAGTGAACAAATGATTTCCAAAAAGATTTTTTTAAACTCATGAATAATGCTTGTTTGGGAAAACCATGGTAAATGTTAGATAAAAAGCTAGTATTAGAATAATCACTAGTGATGAACAAATACAAAAAAGTTAAAAACATAACTTTAGATCGGAAATAATCTTTAGTGATAATTTCTCAGTAGCCAGAACGGCCAAGTCAAAAATAAATCTAGATAAACCTATTTATATTGGATTTGCTGTATTAGAGTTATTTAAGTTACTGATTATGAATTTCATTATGAATGCATGAATCTAAAATACAGTGAAAATATTGACTTATGTTGCATGGGTACGAATAGCTTTATTTATGATATTCGAACTGAGTAATTTTATGAAGACATTAAAACTGTCCTCCAAGAAAAATTCGATACTTCAGATTATAAGAAAGAAAACCCTTGTAACTTCCCTGCAGTCAGTAAAAAAGTGATAGGTATGACGAAGGATGAGTTATCTGGAACAATAATGTCCGAGTTTGTAGGTTTATGATCAAAAGTTTATGCTTATTTAAAAGATGGTGACGATGAAACCAAAGCAAAGAAAAAATTGAAAGGTGTCAAAACGAATATCGTTGAAGATAAAATAATATTACCAAATTATAAAGATGTCTTATTCGGAAAAATGGAAAGCTTATCAGAAACTCAAAATTAAAAGGCTGTAGATCCTAATGACATCAAAAGAAAGGTTTTGAAAAATAAAGTAAACACGGTACCCTGGAGATTTAATCCCTTGATTTTATAAACAATAATACATGAAGTTCAGCTATAAGCTTAAAAGCTAGAACCTTCATAGCTATGAGCTTCAAAGCTATATACTTCAAAGTTATAAGCTTTAAGGTTATAAGCTTCAATAGTTGAACTTGAAAAATATTTACCAAGTAAATGGATGAAAAAGCACCTATTAAGTTATATGAATCTTGGAAATATAAAGATGGTCTTATAAATAAACATTTCCAGGCACCTCAATGGCCGTTTCAAATATTGATTTGTGGTAACTCTGGATGTGGTAAAACCAATTTACTCTTGAACTTGATTTATGATTACCTACTCTTTTAAAAAATCTATCTGTAAGCTAAACATCTTCAAGAATATAAATGTAAAGATTTAAAGATTAACACGAATGTCTTGGAACACAAAACTGACATGGATCTTATTTTTGCAAGTAATTATAAAATTAATATCACTGATGTAGATGACCTAGATCCCAGGACCAAAATTTGGTTACATTTGATCATTTTGAAACAGAAAATTCAAAAAAAATTGAAGATTTATTTGCGAGAGGTAAAACGAAATAAATCAATTATCCATATTTCTCAGAGCTATTTTGATACATCTAAAGTTATACCATTAAACTGTAACTATTTTGCATTTTTCAAGTGTTGTAATCCAAAAAAAATTGATATATCAGACAAAACCATGCATCTGACTTGAAAAAAGACAAATTTATCAACTGCTTTATGATGCAACAAAGAATCATGGATTTATACTCACTGATTTGGAAACAAATGACGGATCTCAAAAGTACAGAAAGAACTTGGATACTCGCTTAATAAAATTTGCGTGTACTGAATGAACAAGTTTGGAAGCTTAGTAAGTAAATATCGGAATTATGCAAGTAACAAAAGCAGATTACTGGATGATGATGGTCATATTGATTTACAATTGAAACGATTAACTAATCTAGGTGATCCAAAATCAGAGAAAGATACTATGAGTTTAAAAAATGTGAAAATTATTTTAAGCAATTTCAAGGGTGAAGCTTTTAACCAACAAATTCGTACAATTCAGTATTTAAGTGAGGATATTTTAAGATTAACTAAAATTTATCAATCACCTGACAATATATTGCCTAAAAGTAACAAAAGAAGATATTTACGCAGAAAATAGAAGAATTGGAAATGTTGCAAACCCAAAAAATGGGGCAGATGCAGTTAATTTTTTAACTTTATTGGTATACTCAAAGGACTTCATGAAGTTATCTGAACGCTTAGACAATTTCAAAAATTTTATATTAAATATGCTTGAAAAAGATCCTGATGAAGTATTTCAAAGAGAATGGAAGGAAGGTTGAAGTAAAGGTGGAATTTAAAAATGAAGATATTAAGTAATCTAAAAGTCTTGCTTCGTTGGCTGTGTGATACATTTGGTTGAAAAAGAGCGTCGTGGAGCTATTTGCCCTCTGATCACTTTTGAACCTTAAAAAGCAAACTAGAACTTTAAATGTCCAATCAAATGACCCTCCTCTGAAGTTTGTACAAACATTCCTTCCATAAGAATCTTATATGCCTCGGGGCATAAATTGCTACCCTTACCCCCGGATTCTATTACTTAAAGACTATTGGCAAAATTTAAAATATTCAATACCATCAATTATCATCTTAATAATCATATCAACATCCGATTGGTATATTCAATGGTCACAAAATGTAAAAAAAGAAAAAGACAAAAAGTAGTATTACTATAATATTGAACCTGAACTAAAAGTAAAATTAAAAAACGAAATGAAATAAAAGAATAAAATTATTTCAAATTTAAAATTTCAAATTAGTAGTGTACGAAATAAAGATATTACCGAACTAAAAAAAAGTTAAATCAAAACAGATTTCAAGTGCTGGAAACTATAATGAAGTGAAGAATAAAGTAAAAAATTATTTAATAATCAAATATAAGTCAATAAAAAGGATGTTGATAAAAATCGGCAGTTCATTTGAGATGTAACTGGTAGACAGAGTGTCAAAAAAGAACAGAATATTGACATTTCAATTGTATTTATAAGTAAGTAAAACAAATAGAAGTTCCAGATATCCCAGTGTATACGTTTAAAGAAGAAGAACATGAAAGATTATAAATTGTATTTATAAGTAAGTAAAACAAATAGAAGTTCCAGATATCCCAGTGTATATGTTTAAAGAAGAAGAACATGAAAATAATCCAAGCATTCAATAGATTTGCAAAAATTCTCTTACAGTTAACATTTCACTGAATAACAATAAAACTGATTTTACACCACTTTTTGACTCTGTTGTTAGAGATTTAAGAAATAGAATGAAAGATAGAGACATTTAAAGAGTTAGATTTACAACAGGTGTAATATTTTATTGTCACAAGAATAATGAAGAACTCGAAGGTATTCATTATCATCACTACTCCTAGATTTTTAATGAAAAAAGTGATATCTAACAAAGCCATCTAAATATTAACCACAGGAACATACACACGCTAGTAATTGAGAATACACCCAGATCATGCTTACAATTTGAGAGAGTTGATGGAATTGATTATCGAATGACGAGATTATCAAATTATGTGAGAGATACTTATAAAGAATTGCCTGAATTTGTGAAAAATAAAAAAGCTTGCATTAATGTAAGTAAAAGATGATAGCAAATGCTTTCTTTGGTCAATACTCACTTATCTTCACCCAGTAAACGACAGACATGTTAAGATAGACTATCAAAATATAAAACCTATGAAAATGAATTCGACTTTAAAGAGATTACTAATTTTCTAATGGATATTCAAGATATTTTTAGATTTGAAAACAAATATAACATTAAGATTTTTTAATTTGAAATAAGTGAAAATACAGTGGTTAGAGCTTATGTTCCTTAACTGAGATCAATGGGAAAACAGCTAGACATGTGATTTATTTAGTCTATTTTTGATAAAAATTATGTTGTAAATAAAGATTTAAGTAGATTTTTATCATCACAGGTTTCACAAGAAAAAACAAAAACTAATTCTTGTACATTCTGTGGAAAACATTTCGCACAATAGCGAAAGTTTGAAAAACATTGTAAAAAGGATGAATATGAAGATCCTAACATCATTAAGCTAAAAATAGGATCTAAAATTGAATATAAAAATATAGCTAAACAAATGAAAGTACTTTACTGTATTATAGCTCATTTTGCATCGTATAGTGAAGAATTTAATTAAAAGAAAGGTTGAAATACAATTAAAGTAGCAGAGCAATTTAAATCATTTTCTTGTGGATTTAAAGTATGTTGTTCTTTTGATACAACACAAAATAAATAGTACGAATGCTTTGGTGAAGATATTACTGGGTATTTTGTAACTACCATAACAGAAGTGTGTATGGAAATAGCCCAAGAGTGTGGAAATAGACACAGATCTCATGGTTAAACACAAGAATAAGGTAGAGAAAAAAAATGGAATGATACAACTATGAAGAGCTGTCATATTTGTGGAAAGGATATTGTAGATAATAATTTTCATTTAGATCACGACCATACGACTGGTGATATACTTGGATTTACTCATGCAGAATGTAATAAAAACTTCAGAATTCCTAAACATATTCCTATTGTCACGCGTAATCTCTCAAAATATGACTCGTATTTAATTCTTAGAGAATAGTAACTGATAACGGTATTTTTGATTCAGCGGAGGGTTTTATATTATTTTATGAAACAATAATTGTTACTGAAGTCCAATACGAAATGCGTTACTTAAGATTCACTCCGTTTTATGGCTTCATCGTTAGATCGGCTTTCTGAAAGTTTAACTAAATGTGAATGTAAAATAAATTGCAATTGTTTGAGAAATATTTTGAGTAGTCTTCTGATGTATTTCAAAATACTGAAGCATTCAAAGAAATAATAGAGAAAGGAATATATCCCTATGAATAGATCGAGAACTATGAAAAAATGAATGATACAATATTACCTTCAATAGACAAGTTTTATTTTAGAATAACAGGAAAAAATATTTCTGAAGCAGAATATATAAGAATGAAATATATTTGGAAAGTATTTAAATGTAAAACACTATTAGACTACACTAAATTATACCTAAAAAGTGTCGTTTTACTTTTATGAGATGTTCTTGAAAATATTAGAAACGTATGTTTAAATAGTTATAAACTAGATCAACATGGGAAGCTTTTCTCCATCATTTTAAAGCTAGAATTCTATGATTTTCTGACGAAGATATCTTTATTGAAAAAGGAAAAGAGGAGGTGTATCTCAGTGTATGAAAAGATATGGTAAAGCAAATCATAAATATAGGAAAAACTTTAATCAAACACTATCTTCAAATTATTTAATGTACTTAGAGGCTAGTCATTTATATTGTTGGGCAATGTCTCAACATTTACCTGAAAAAGACTTGACCTCTATTAATATACCCGTCCATCTAAAAGAAAACAACACCTCAGACTATTACCAATAATTAAAAGGTTACGTTCAGTCGGAAATGAAAAAGGATAATATAGGAGCCATTTATGAAGTTGGTTTAGAATATCCAAGAGAGCTACACAATTTACTTAAAGATGTATCACTAGCTCCTGAACACTTTCAATATAAATTAAGTACAACTTTAAATAATAAATAAATTATGTTTTGCATTATAAGAATTTAGAATTTTATTTAAAACACGGTTAAGTATTGAAAAAAGTATATAGAATACTAGCATTTACTGAGTCACCCTATTGAAAAGAATATATCAATTATAATACTAAATTATGACAAAAGTGAACAAATGATTTCCAAAAAGATTTTTTTAAACTCATGAATAATGCTTGTTTGGGAAAACTATGGTAAATGTTAGATAAAAAGCTAGTATTAGAATAATCACTAGTGATGAACAAATACAAAAAAGTTAAAAAACATAACTTTAGATCGGAAATAATCTTTAGTGATAATTTCTCAGTAGCCAGAACGGCCAAGTCAAAAATAAATCTAGATAAACCTATTTATATTGGATTTGCTGTATTAGAGTTATTTAAGTTACTGGTTAGGAATTTCATTATGAATGCATGAATCTAAAATACAGTGAAAATATTGACTTATGTTGCATGGGTACGAATAGCTTTATTTATGATATTCGAACTGAGTAACTTTATGAAGACATTAAAACTGTCCTCCAAGAAAAATTCGATACTTCAGATTATAAAAAAGAAAACCCTTGTAACTTCCCTGCAGTCAGTAAAAAAGTGATAGGTATGATGAAGGATGAGTTATCTGGAACAATAATGTCCGAGTTTGTAGGTTTATGATCAAAAGTTTATGCTTATTTAAAAGATGGTGACGATGAAACCAAAGCAAAGAAAAAATTGAAAGGTGTCAAAACGAATATCGTTGAAGATAAAATAATATTACCAAATTATAAAGATGTCTTATTCGGAAAAATGGAAAGCTTATCAGAAACTCTGTAGAGCACACAAACAAGGAATGTTTTTAGAAAAACAAAATTAAAAGGCTGTAGATCCTAATGACATCAAAAGAAAGGTTTTGAAAAATAAAGTAAACACGGTACCCTGGAGATTTAATCCCTTGATTTTATAAACAATAATACATGAAGTTCAGCTATAAGCTTAAAAGCTAGAACCTTCATAGCTATGAGCTTCAAAGCTATATACTTCAAAGTTATAAGCTTTAAGGTTATAAGCTTCAATAGTTGAACTTGAAAAATATTTACCAAGTAAATGGATGAAAAAGCACCTATTAAGTTATATGAATCTTGGAAATATAAAGATGGTCTTATAAATAAACATTTCCAGGCACCTCAATGGCCGTTTCAAATATTGATTTGTGGTAACTCTGGATGTGGTAAAACCAATTTACTCTTGAACTTGATTTATGATTACCTACTCTTTTAAAAAATCTATCTGTATGCTAAACATCTTCAAGAATATAAATGTAAAGATTTAAAGATTAACACGAATGTCTTGGAACACAAAACTGAAATAGATCTTATTTTTGCAAGTAATTATAAAATTAATATCACTGATGTAGATGACCTAGCTCCCAGGACCAAAATTTGGTTACATTTGATGATTTTGAAACAGAAAATTCAAAAAAAATTGAAGATTTATTTGCGAGAGGTAAAACGAAATAAATCAATTATCCATATTTCTCAGAGCTATTTTGATACATCTAAAGTTATACCATTAAACTGTAACTATTTTGCATTTTTCAAGTGTTTTAATCCAAAACAAATTAATATATCAGACAAAACCATGCATCTGACTTGAAAAAAGACAAATTTATCAACTGCTTTATGATGCAACAAAGAATCATGGATTTATACTCACTGATTTGGAAACAAATGACGGATCTCAAAAGTACAGAAAGAACTTGGATACTCGCTTAATAAAATTTGCGTGTACTGAATGAACAAGTTTGGAAGCTTAGTAAGTAAATATCGGAATTATGCAAGTAACAAAAGCAGATTACTGGATGATGATGGTCATATTGATTTACAATTGAAACGATTAACTAATCTAGGTGATCCAAAATCAGAGAAAGATACTATGAATTTAAAAAATGTGAAAATTATTTTAAGCAATTTCAAGGGTGAAGCTTTTAACCAACAAATTCGTACAAATCAGTATTTAAGTGAGGATATTTTAAGATTAACTAAAATTTATCAATCACCTGACAATATATTGCCTAAAAGTAACAAAAGAAGATATTTACGCAGAAAATAAAAGAATTGGAAATGTTGCAAACCCAAAATGGGGCAGATGCAGTTAATTTTTTAACTTTATTGGTATACTCAAAGGATTTCATGAAGTTATCTGAACGCTTAGACAATTTCAAAAATTTTATATTAAATATGCTTGAAAAAGATCCTGATGAAGTATTTCAAAGAGAATGGAAGGAAGGTTGAAGTAAAGGTGGAATTTAAAAATGAAGATATTAAGTAATCTAAAAGTCTTGCTTCGTTGGCTGTGTGATACATTTGGTTGAAAAAGAGCGTCGTGGAGCTATTTGCCCTCTGATCACTTTTGAACCTTAAAAAGCAAACTAGAACTTTAAATGTCCAATCAAATGACCCTCCTCTGAAGTTTGTACAAACATTCCTTCCATAAGAATCTTATATGCCTCGGGGCATAAATTGCTACCCTTACCCCCGGATTCTATTACTTAAAGACTATTGGCAAAATTTAAAATATTCAATACCATCAATGATCATCTTAATAATCATATCAACATCCGATTGGTATATTCAATGGTCACAAAATGTAAAAAAAGAAAAAGACAAAAAGTAGTATTACTATAATATTGAACCTGAACTAAAAGTAAAATTAAAAAACGAAATGAAATAAAAGAATAAAATTATTTCAAATTTAAAATTTAAAATTAGTAGTGTACGAAATAAAGATATTACCGAACTAAAAAAAAGTTAAATCAAAACAGATTTCAAGTGCTGGAAACTATAATGAAGTGAAGAATAAAGTAAAAAATTATTTAATAATCAAATAGAAGTCAATAAAAAGGATGTTGATAAAAATCGGCAGTTCATTTGAGATGTAACTGGTAGACAGAGTGTCAAAAAAGAACAGAATATTGACATTTCAATTGTATTTATAAGTAAGTAAAACAAATAGAAGTTCCAGATATCCCAGTGTATATGTTTAAAGAAGAAGAACATGAAAGATTATAAATTGTATTTATAAGTAAGTAAAACAAATAGAAGTTCCAGATATCCCAGTGTATACGTTTAAAGAAGAAGAACATGAAAATAATCCAAGCATTCAATAGATTTGCAAAAATTCTCTTACAGTTAACATTTCACTGAATAACAATAAAACTGATTTTACACCACATTTTGACTCTGTTGTTAGAGATTTAAGAAATAGAATGAAAGATAGAGACATTTAAAGAGTTAGATTTACCACAGGTGTAATATTTTATTGTCACAAGAATAATGAAGAACTCGAAGGTATTCATTATCATCACTACTCCTAGATTTTTAATGAAAAAAGTGATATCTAACAAAGCCATCTAAATATTAACCACAGGAACATACACACGCTAGTCATTGAGAATACACCCAGATCATGCTTACAATTTGAGAGAGTTGATGGAATTGATTATCGAATGACGAGATTATCAAATTATGTGAGAGATACTTATAAAGAATTGCCTGAATTTGTGAAAAATAAAAAAGCTTGCATTAATGTAAGTAAAAGATGATAGCAAATGCTTTCTTTGGTCAATACTCACTTATCTTCACCCAGTAAACGACAGACATGTTAAGATAGACTATCAAAATATAAAACCTATGAAAATGAATTCGACTTTAAAGAGATTACTAATTTTCTAATGGATATTCAAGATATTTTTAGATTTGAAAACAAATATAACATTAAGATTTTTTAATTTGAAATAAGTGAAAATAAAGTGGTTAGAGCTTATGTTCCTTAACTGAGATCAATGGGAAAACAGCTAGACATGTGATTTATTTAGTCTATTTTTGATAAAAATTATGTTGTAAATAAAGATTTAAGTAGATTTTTATCATCACAGGTTTCACAAGAAAAAACAAAAACTAATTCTTGTACATTCTGTGGAAAACATTTCGCACAATAGCGAAAGTTTGAAAAACATTGTAAAAAGGATGAATATGAAGATCCTAACATCATTAAGCTAAAAATAGGATCTAAAATTGAATATAAAAATATAGCTAAACAAATGAAAGTACTTTACTGTATTATACCTCATTTTGCATAGTATAGTGAAGAATTTAATTAAAAGAAAGGTTGAAATACAATTAAAGTAGCAGAGCAATTTAAATCATTTTCTTGTGGATTTAAAGTATGTTTTTCTTTTGATACAACACAAAATAAATAGTACGAATGCTTTGGTGAAGATATTACTGGGTATTTTGTAACTACCATAACAGAAGTGTGTATGGAAATAGCCCAAGAGTGTGGAAATAGACACAGATCTCATGGTTAAACACAAGAATAAGGTAGAGAAAAAAATGGAATGATACAACTATGAAGAGCTGTCATATTTGTGGAAAGGATATTGTAGATAATAATTTTCATTTAGATCACGACCATACGACTGGTGATATACTTGGATTTACTCATGCAGAATGTAATAAAAACTTCAGAATTCCTAAACATATTCCTATTGTCACGCGTAATCTCTCAAAATATGACTCGTATTTAATTCTTAGAGAATAGTAACTGATAACGGTATTTTTGATTCAGCGGAGAGTTTTATATTATTTTATGAAACAATAATTGTTACTGAAGTCCAATACGAAATGCGTTACTTAAGATTCACTCCGTTTTATGGCTTCATCGTTAGATCGGCTTTCTGAAAGTTTAACTAAATGTGAATGTAAAATAAATTGCAATTGTTTGAGAAATATTTTGAGTAGTCTTCTGATGTATTTCAAAATACTGAAGCATTCAAAGAAATAATAGAGAAAGGAATATATCCCTATGAATAGATCGAGAGCTATGAAAAAATGAATGATACAATATTACCTTCAATAGACAAGTTTTATTTTAGAATAACAGGAAAAAATATTTCTGAAGCAGAATATATAAGAATGAAATATATTTGGAAAGTATTTAAATGTAAAACACTATTAGACTACACTAAATTATACCTAAAAAGTGTCGTTTTACTTTTATGAGATGTTCTTGAAAATATTAGAAACGTATGTTTAAATAGTTATAAACTAGATCAACATGGGAAGCATTTCTCCATCATTTTAAAGCTAGAATTCCATGATTTTCTGACGAAGATATCTTTATTGAAAAAGGAATAAGAGGAGGTGTATCTCAGTGTATGAAAAGATATGGTAAAGCAAATCATAAATATAGGAAAAACTTTAATCAAACACTATCTTCAAATTATTTAATGTACTTAGAGGCTAGTCATTTATATTGTTGGGCAATGTCTCAACATTTACCTGAAAAAGACTTGACCTCTATTAATATACCCGTCCATCTAAAAGAAAACAACACCTCAGACTATTACCAATAATTAAAAGGTTACGTTCAGTCGGAAATGAAAAAGGATAATATAGGAGCCATTTATGAAGTTGGTTTAGAATATCCAAGAGAGCTACACAATTTACTTAAAGATGTATCACTAGCTCCTGAACACTTTCAATATAAATTAAGTACAACTTTAAATAATAAATAAATTATGTTTTGCATTATAAGAATTTAGAATTTTATTTAAAACACGGTTAAGTATTGAAAAAAGTATATAGAATACTAGCATTTACTGAGTCACCCTATTGAAAAGAATATATCAATTATAATACTAAATTATGACAAAAGTGAACAAATGATTTCCAAAAAGATTTTTTTAAACTCATGAATAATGCTTGTTTGGGAAAACCATGGTAAATGTTAGATAAAAAGCTAGTATTAGAATAATCACTAGTGATGAACAAATACAAAAAAGTTAAAAACATAACTTTAGATCGGAAATAATCTTTAGTGATAATTTCTCAGTAGCCAGAACGGCCAAGTCAAAAATAAATCTAGATAAACCTATTTATATTGGATTTGCTGTATTAGAGTTATTTAAGTTACTGATTAGGAATTTCATTATGAATGCATGAATCTAAAATACAGTGAAAATATTGACTTATGTTGCATGGGTACGAATAGCTTTATTTATGATATTCGAACTGAGTAATTTTATGAAGACATTAAAACTGTCCTCCAAGAAAAATTCGATACTTCAGATTATAAGAAAGAAAACCCTTGTAACTTCCCTGCAGTCAGTAAAAAAGTGATAGGTATGACGAAGGATGAGTTATCTGGAACAATAATGTCCGAGTTTGTAGGTTTATGATCAACAGTTTTTTGCTTATTTAAAAGATGGTGACGATGAAACCAAAGCAAAGAAAAAATTGAAAGGTGTCAAAATCGAATATCGTTGAAGATAAAATAATATTACCAAATTATAAAGATGTCTTATTCGGAAAAATGGAAAGCTTATCAGAAACTCTGTAGAGCACACAAACAAGGAATGTTTTTAGAAAAACAAAATTAAAAGGCTGTAGATCCTAATGACATCAAAAGAAAGGTTTTGAAAAATAAAGTAAACACGGTATCCTGGAGATTTAATCCCTTGATTTTATAAACAATAATACATGAAGTTCAGCTATAAGCTTAAAAGCTAGAACCTTCATAGCTATGAGCTTCAAAGCTATATACTTCAAAGTTATAAGCTTTAAGGTTATAAGCTTCAATAGTTGAACTTGAAAAATATTTACCAAGTAAATGGATGAAAAAGCACCTATTAAGTTATATGAATCTTGGAAATATAAAGATGGTCTTATAAATAAACATTTCCAGGCACCTCAATGGCCGTTTCAAATATTGATTTGTGGTAACTCTGGATGTGGTAAAACCAATTTACTCTTGAACTTGATTTATGATTACCTACTCTTTTAAAAAATCTATCTGTATGCTAAACATCTTCAAGAATATAAATGTAAAGATTTAAAGATTAACACGAATGTCTTGGAACACAAAACTGAAATAGATCTTATTTTTGCAAGTAATTAAAAAATTAATATCACTGATGTAGATGACCTAGCTCCCAGGACCAAAATTTGGTTACATTTGATGATTTTGAAACAGAAAATTCAAAAAAAATTGAAGATTTATTTGCGAGAGGTAAAACGAAATAAATCAATTATCCATATTTCTCAGAGCTATTTTGATACATCTAAAGTTATACCATTAAACTGTAACTATTTTGCATTTTTCAAGTGTTTTAATCCAAAAAAAATTAATATATCAGACAAAACCATGCATCTGACTTGAAAAAAGACAAATTTATCAACTGCTTTATGATGCAACAAAGAATCATGGATTTATACTCACTGATTTGGAAACAAATGACGGATCTTAAAAGTACAGAAAGAACTTGGATACTCGCTTAATAAAATTTGCGTGTACTGAATGAACAAGTTTGGAAGCTTAATAAGTAAATATCGGAATTATGCAAGTAACAAAAGCAGATTACTGGATGATGATGGTCATATTGATTTACAATTGAAACGATTAACTAATCTAGGTGATCCAAAATCAGAGAAAGATACTATGAATTTAAAAAATGTGAAAATTATTTTAAGCAATTTCAAGGGTGAAGCTTTTAACCAACAAATTCGTACAAATCAGTATTTAAGTGAGGATATTTTAAGATTAACTAAAATTTATCAATCACCTGACAATATATTGCCTAAAAGTAACAAAAGAAGATATTTACGCAGAAAATAGAAGAATTGGAAATGTTGCAAACCCAAAAAATGGGGCAGATGCAGTTAATTTTTTAACTTTATTGGTATACTCAAAGGATTTCATGAAGTTATCTGAACGCTTAGACAATTTCAAAAATTTTATATTAAATATGCTTGAAAAAGATCCTGATGAAGTATTTCAAAGAGAAAGGAAGGAAGGTTGAAGTAAAGGTGGAATTTAAAAATGAAGATATTAAGTAATCTAAAAGTCTTGCTTCGTTGGCTGTGTGATACATTTGGTTGAAAAAGAGCGTCGTGGAGCTATTTGCCCTCTGATCACTTTTGAACCTTAAAAAGCAAACTAGAACTTTAAATGTCCAATCAAATGACCCTCCTCTGAAGTTTGTACAAACATTCCTTCCATAAGAATCTTATATGCCTCGGGGCATAAATTGCTACCCTTACCCCCGGATTCCGCAGATTATGTCAACCCTAAAGGCATTGACATATTCTCTTTCGATTATTTTGAGCAAGAGGGCCATGTTAAAATTTTGATGTCCCTGATCACTTTTGACTCTGAAAAAGAAACTACAAATTTCAATCTTATACCCTTGGTCTTGGGATCTGGGGGTCGTTTCAATCACAATCCTGTAGGCATAGTTACATGATATTTTGACTATTTTGAAGAAAATGACTGTCTCAGTCATTTTGGAATGCATTTTCGAATAAAAAGGGCGTGAGGGGCCTGTTGACCTCCAATCTGTTTCAACTCTTAAGAAAGGTACCATAACTCTCAATCTATAGCCAAATGAGCCCCCTCTAAAGTTTATTTGGCAAGCCCTTCCATAGTAACCTCATATTCCCCAGGAAATACCTTATAAAAAAATGCCTCAATATCCCCCTGCTTTATGGGCGAAGTGTCAAACCCGAAGGCAAAGTTAAATGATCTTTGGACTATTTTGAACAAAATGGTTATCTCAAAATTTCCACCGGGTACATTTGGCAAAAAGAGGGCTTGGAGGTGGCTAATTGCCCTCTGATCAGTTCCGGCTCTTAAAAATCCAACTAGAAATATCAATTTTCAATCAAAAGAGCCTCCTTTAAAGTATATACAACCATCCCTTCCATAAGAACCTCACTTGTGCCCGGGCATAAATTACAACCCTTGCCCCCAGGTTCTGGGGTGTTGTGTTAACCCTAAAGGCAATGTTATATGATCTATGGACTATTTTGAACAAGATGGCAATGCAAAAACTTTGATCGGATGCATTTGAGGAATATATGACGTGGGGGGAGTAGGGGGGCTAATATCCTTCTAACCACGTTTGACTCTTAATAAGTGAACTAAAACTTTCAGTTTCCAATCAAATTAGCCTCCTCCAAAGTTTATACAACCACCCATTCCATACAAACCTAGTCTGTCCCTAAAGGATAGCCTCTCACAGCCTTCGAACTTTGGGAGCTTCGTCGACTCTGGAGCTAATGTTTTACGATATTTGGACTATTTTTAACAAAATAGATACCTGAAAATTTCAATCAGATGCACTTGCTGAAAAAAGGGTGTGAGTGTGTGTGAGGGGGGGGGGGGTTAGTGGTACTCCGGTCACTTTTGACTCTTATTAAATAAACAAGAACTTTTAATTTCCAACAGAATAAGCCTCCTCCAAAGTTTACACTATCACCTCATCCATAAAAACCTTGTATAGGGTTTGGCATAAATTAAAACCTTAATAAATAAATAAAACCTTGGCATAAATTGAAACCCTTGCCTCTTGGGTTCTGGGGCTTGTGGCAATCCAGGAGGCATTGTTGTATGATCTTTAGGTTGAATGAAATGGTTATCTCAAAACATTGATTAGATGCATTCGCGGAAAACAGGGTGTGGGGAATAGTTGCCCTAACATCAATTTTGACTCTTAAAAAGGGAACTAGAACTTTAAATTTACTATCAAATGAGCCTCCTCCAAAGTTCATATGGCCACCTCTCCCATAAAACCTTATATGCCGCCGGTACATAACTTATAACCCTCCCCCCTCAGCTCTGGGAAGCTAAGTCAATCCCGGAGGCATAGTTATGTTATTTTTGGACTATTTCGAAGAAAACTGCTATTTCAAAATTTCGACCGGGTGCATTTGGTAAAAAGAGGGCGTGAGAGGGGGGCTAGTTGCCCTCTGATCACTTTTTACTCTTAAAAAGGGAACTAGAACTTTTTATTTCCAATCGAATAAGCCTTCTCCAAATTTGAAACGACCACTCCTTCAATAAAAAGCTTATCTGTCCCCAAAATATAGCTTACAGCCCTTGCACATTGGGCTCTGGGGTTGTGTCAACCCCAAAGGCATTGTTATATGATCTTGGACAATTTTGAACAAAATGGCAATCTCTAAGTTAGGATCAGATACATTTGATAAAAAAGAGTCTGGAGGATTTTTGCCCTCCGATTCCTTTTGGGTCTTAAAAAGGGTACTACAGCCTTCAATTTCCAATCTGTTGAGCCTTCTCCACAAATTATAAGACCACCCCTTCCATGAGAACCTTATACCCCCACGCACAACTTACGACCCTTTCCCCCAGGTTCTGAGGGGGAGGGGGGGTATGTCAACCCTGAAGGCATTGTTATACGATCTGTAGACTATTTTGAGAAAAATCGATATTTCAAAGCTTTGATCGGATACAACTGGGGGAAAGAGGGTGTGGGGGGAACTTGCTGCCCTCTGATCACTTTTTACTCTTAAAAAAAGGTACTATAGCTTCTTCTTTCCTATTGAATGAGACCACTTCGAAGTTTATACGGCCACCCTTTCCATATGAGGTGCCTTTAGGGAAAAAATAAAACGCAAAACATTTAAGCCTTATATTCTTTACTATACGTAACGCTAAAGCATTGTCTCTGATTTGTAAAATTTTAAACTCGTTACTTAATTATAAACTCGTTACTTAATTATACTAAGCTGCTTGAGTTAATTTAGATAATTGCATTTACACACAAAAAATCATCAATATCACGACAAGAGAAAGACTATCGAGAATTTTATTAAATAGTATTTTATTTTCTGCAGGCTACTTATCAAAATTTCCACTCTTAAGAGAACATCGTACTTTGCGCGGGGTTGATTTTGTCTTTCCAGTAAGATACTGGATCTTAGAATTCCAAAGATGATGGATAATATCACTAGTGAGTATATTTGAGACATTACATCAAAACATATTAAAATGCAACTCTTTCTGCCTTCCTGAAAGAAAAATCGCTTTGGGCTTAAGTAAGATTCAAAAACGTAAATTGTAAACAAATTTATGCTATAGATTCCCATTATGGTTAGACTAATAAGATGCTAATGTCATTCACATTAATTGAAAAAGGAAATAAAAGAGCAATACCTGACCAACAAAGTTCCTTGAATTTGGATGCTTTTCGTCGGCAATGAAGACTCCATTTTGAGAAGGTTGAAATCCGTCACAGGACCAGTAAGCAAAGTCGAAGGTATACCTTTTAACGTCAGAATCATCGGAGGGATTCGTAACTGATACGACATTGCCATCTATCGATACTATGTTTTTTGTTTTTTGTGAAGATTCTTTCTTGTTGTAAATCAAGAAAATTGTCAAGGAAAAATTAGGGAATGAACAAATAATAACATATAAATTTATTTTAACGTACTTTAGCAGTATCATCTATTGTTAAGCTGTTGTTCTCAATTTTAACTTTATTTTGAAAAGGTTTAAGTCGAACTCTCAATGTAAAGTAATAAAAAAGAAATTATGATAAAACAGCCAAAGGGGCAATTTAGTTCAAAATTTCGCAGTGAACTGACTACACATAGAGGGGGGTTGAGATTCCTCCCTAACTGAGAATCAAAGAATCATATCCCCAACGAATTCCATGATTTTAAGTTTAGGCAACTATTTTCATATTTCCAGCTATTTTCATATCCACATATATTCCCCATATTTTCATGTTCCCATGCCTATTTTGACTTTTATGTCAATTCACGTATCTAGCTTGAAATGTGGGTCATAGAATACAAGTCTTTTAGATGTGACCACGAAGGTTGCCTAAGAAACTACAAAAAATAATTTAATTCAGGTTATAAATCTCACTATTTATGTTAGCAGAACCTTGATCAGTTGCAAGATCAAGGCTGTGTAATGTCGATGATGTAGTAAGAAAATGAGCCGTATCCGAACTCTATGTCAAAACGAGTGACGGCCTGAATCAGTGCGAAAAATAGCTAAACCCTAGACTCGGTGCAAAAACTAGCTAAATCCTAGCTTAGCGCACAAATGATATCCTACGCCTAGTCCTACCCCACTGCCAACGTTTATAGCAAGATTTCGTTTAAGCCAAAATCTTTAAATACTTCTTAATGTTTATGAGTTGAGGACCAAAGTGGGTCCTTGGTTCTTCCAAAATTTCCCTCCAACGTCGATTTTTCAGTAAAAAGATACGCGTGTGGCACGCTTCTGAACTGAATTTGCACAAGGATTTCAAACCTGCATGGTTAGGAGCATAAAGCAGGTATCTGCTATTTGCAGTACCATCCCTATCTCCAACTTTTAGTAGGAAGCTAAGAATGTTTGATATCTCGAATTTACTTGAACTGTATACTGCAAGTATCTTGGAAACTAGAATTGTGGACTTAGGTGTATAAGAGGTGTATGTCTTTTCGCAATTTTCACATTTTATGGGTAAGTATCTTGGGTAAAAGAAAAAATGGGATGATTAATCCGAAGCCTATGCAACCCTTGAGCCTGCCTACCTTCAGAATTAAAGCAACTAGGTCTGCTTTTCAAATATTAGGTGCATTGTTACAGTTGACAAGACTCCCCCCCACGAAATCTAAGATCACATGATTGATTTTGGTTAGTGTACTCAGCAACCTTAAAAGTTTCAAAAATCTGAGACTTCTCAAATCACGACAACCCGAAGCCTGCAGGCGGTTGAGATGTAAAGCTCAGTGATCCAATGTTTCCAAAGGAAAGCTTTATTGCCGTAAGGTATATGTGTATAGCTATGCGTAGCGTATATTATTCACAAAACCTTCCAGTTTCCATTATAGTTTTTATGCAAGATTTTGTGATCTTGATGCTTATATGGGTAATAGTGAAATGTTAGATTCCAAAACCAGAACACAATAAGCGCGTAATTCACAAATTGTGTGATAAATTTTGACATAAAGTAAGTTTTTAAGTATTTTCGAAATTATTATTTACTATTATGAGGTGAAAGATGGAATAAGCTGGAAAGCTGGAGTGTAGAATAGTCAAGCACGGTTATTAGTGTACTTCAAGCTACCTCATTGCATGAACAAAGCAGCATAACCAACAAAGTTGGTAAATCATTCTAATGTTCGAAATCTTCTATTGTATGTGCCAGCAGAAAATATAGAAATCCAGTAAAAGTGTTGAGATTTCATAATTTGCTTAAAAATTTTCAAATTGCGATACAAAAGTACAAAAAAGTCAGAAATTTAGGCAAAACTAAAAGGAAACCCAACCTGTGAGAGCCAAGAGCGAAGTGTCTCTCCCAAGCATTGTTTTTCCCCAACCAACTATGTGTAGAAGTAAGGGCCTAAGCCATTTAGCAGGTTACTAAGTCAAACTGAAACGTATATTTCTAGCTGCCAAATAGTTTCTTGGCTGTTACGAGCAGCCTAAGCCTTTGAAGATCGTTTCATGGGACCTCCAATGCTCCTTGGAAGAGAAAAGGTGCTAGTGCGTCCAAAAAAGCCAAGAATTTATTTTGTAACTAAATGTTTTGAAACTTAGACTTGTAATTCCATGGGTCAAATGGACCAAAGAAACTTTAACCATAGAACGGATCAAACATTCTAATTGGCTTGAAACTTTTATTCTTGGGTGTTTTGGCCCGGGGGGGTCCCAGTTACATAGAAAAAAGACAAAAAGGAAAAGTATTTCTTTGCCAGAAAATAGTGCAAAAAAAAGTGTTAAAAACTTCTATTTTGATGAGTTTGAAACTTACATTCGTAAGCTCCTGGGCTAAGTGGTCAAAGAACTAGTGCGAATAATTGCTAAAAGGCTAGGACCTAATGTTAAAAAAAAAACTAGGGGGCATGAGATAAAAGAAAGTAGAGTCTAACAGTAAGTATGTTACAAAAAAAACTGCAAAAAAAAATTATTTTGAAAAGTTTGAAACTTATATTTGTAAACTCCTGGGCTAAGTGGTCAAGGAACTAGTGCAAATAAATGCTAAAAAGTTAAGACCTGATGTTAATAATAAAAAACAACAAATAGGGGGCATGAGATCCAAGAAAGTAGAATGCAACAATAGGCCATAAGAATTTTCTTGATCTGCTTCAACCTTGTACTTATAAGTCCTTGGGCCAAATAGGCCGTGATACATAAAAACTATTAAAAAAAACCTTAGTTTGTAGATGAATTCGACTTCAAAAAGGGACAAAAATCTTTTTTTTAATTGAGTTGAAACCACTGTAAGTTCTTTTTCCGAGAGTACTCTCATAGGCAAATAGAATTAGAAAGAATAAGAAATAAAAAGAATCGACAAAAAGATTGAGTATATCTCCCCTAAGAAAAGGGCCAATTTCTTCTTCGTAAATTCTCATTATTAATTAGTAAAACTTGGTTTAGGCATCAATTTTTCACGCTTTTTAATGAGATAGGATCATAAAGTGAATATCTAGACAAAAAAGTGTCCTTTCAAAAGAGTAAAATAAAACTGAAAGTCGCAGACGTAGTTGATCTACACCCTTGACTAGTAAAGGGATTTGTTTGCGGTTGTGTCATTAACGTTTTTACGAAAAAAAGTAACTATCCAAAATACAAATCAATTTGAAATACAAATCAATTTGAGGGTGGCGGCAGCCCCATTCTTATTTTTGGTACTATCTATTTGTAGGCCCCGAAAAACTTACTTTTCTAAATACATATTATTTTCAGTAAGATCAGATGACAATGAAGCCTAGAGGATTCAAGATGGTAGAAAACTCGTATCTTTTTCTGATAATTTATGTTTTTTAAAAACAGTGATTATTCATTTGTACTTCTGTGAGTTTTAGTTTTAATTTTTTCATTTAACGTAAATTTTGTTCGTTTAAAGTTTGGTTTATAACATGACTTCATTTTCGATTGTTTTGACTGTCAAAATTCCTCTTAGCCTCATTTTGAAAGCTTTTTTTAATAGAGTTTTTGATTGCGTCAGTTTTTTCTTTGTTTAATATTATATCAAACATTTTGTGGTAACGAACTGTAGTAAGGTGCGAGCCGGCTCAATAGTAACCAAAACTCTAAAAAACAGAATTTTGATAGCAATAGTCAAGGAGGCTTTTTTGTTTTGTTAATTAAAAGAGGGCCTTTCCGAAGCCAAGAGCGGGGAGTTAGGGGGGCGACAGCCCCCCACAACAAAAACCCTGTACAAAAGAGTCTTTAAAAGCGAGGGGTTTGGGGGGCGGCAGCCCCCCAACTGCCTCTCCTAATTCCTGTACGTTTTAAGGTTCGACTTTGGGACGCAGCCTCTTTAACTCTTTAAGAAAACGAAGTTTTTTTCATATTATTTTTACATCAAAAGAATCACATTTTAATACTGATTTTAAATATTCCACGCTAATTATTTTTCCAAAGTCATCAGATCAAAATTCTGAGATATCGATTTTAGTCAGCATAGTCGAAAAAACTATAACTACCTAAACCTTTGAGGACGACTTACTCCCCCACAATCCACGTGGGAGGGGCTACAAGTTACAAACTTTGATCAGTGCTTACATATAGTAATGGTTATTGGGAAGTGTACAGACGTTTTCAGCGAGATTTTTTGTTGGGGGGAGTTGTTGAGATGAGGAGGATATGTTGGGGGAACTTTCCATGAAAGAATATGCCAAGGGGGAAGAAAATTTCCATGAAGGGAGCGCAGGCTTTTCTAGCATTATTTAAAAAAACAATGAAAAAATAAATACGAAAAAGGTTTTTCAATTGAAAGTAATGAGCAGCATTAAAACTTAAGAAGAACAGAAATTATTATGCATACGAGGGCTTCACCTCCTCTTAATGCCTCGCTTTTAGGCTAAAGTATTTTAAGTAAATTCAGCTATTTATTTTACGGCCTTTGTGGTTCAGGGGTCATTCTTAATGAATTGAGAGAAAACTTAAGCTTTAGTGTAAAGAGCAGTTTTTAACTACGTAAAACTTGCGAATATACAACATTCTTTGCTGTCCCATTGTCTGTGAATATAAATAGATTGTCAGGTGTACCGACTCTTGAACATGCAACATATAATGGTCCATGGGAAAACAATCCGTATTCAGATCTATACCTCATGATTCGAATGATTGCCCTTGAGCTTTGTTGATGGTGATTGCTAATCGACCATTCCCTGAGTCGCCATCGTCATTTATATATCCCCCTGTGCACCCCGGCGTCCCCTTTGTAGTTATGTCCCTGTGTCCCGGTCGTCATTTATATTCCCTGTGTCCCGGTCGTCATTTGTGTCCCGGTGTCCCAGTCTGTGATTTCTCTTTGAGCGTCCCGGGCGTCATTTATATTCCTTGTGTCCCGGTGTCCCGGTCGTCATTTATATCCCCCTGTGCCCATTTTTTAGTTTTTTCAGTTTTTTTTTTAGTTTTTAGTTTTTTACCTTTTTTAGCCTAACCAGGATTTGAACCTGGGACCTTCATTCTCCGTTCTGACACCCTCTCTCACCGAGTGACTACTCCAGCATGTTCATTTTGGTGTTTTAAATGGTATATTATTAACCAAATTAATGTGTTTTACAATATACTAAGCATCGTCATAACAAAAATGACGACAACTAATTTCATGACGTCAGCCGACACAGAAACATGACGTCACCTGATCCACGATCCAAAGATCCACAGACAACTTATTTATATATATATAGATATATATATATATATATATATATATGTATAATAGTTATCAAAAATAGACTAAAGTTTCAAAGAATCACACACAAGAATATTTCTTTTATTTTACTGGATAAGTTCCCTTACCAAGACTTTATTATTCGTTGGAATATTTGGACAGAAAAGACCGGGACTTACTCTATATGTAAGTTTACTTTGATGAGTGATTATAACATTTTCTTTTGCACCTTACCAATAATTTTGACTTATTTTCAACTCCAAAATAAAGCTTAAAAAGGATATTAATGGTCTAAGCCTCACTGCGACTTTCACATTTTCCTCGGACATAGCTAAACTACGACTAGAAAAAACATTACTAAATGAGACTTTTGTGTATTCTAAATATCTCCATGGTTATCAACTAGAGCTTTAATGATTAATGGTTTTCAAACACTCTTTTCTTGACAACTTGTGCCTAGGTTTAATAATTGAAGATATTTCTTTGATTAAACGGTTTCATAAGACAGATATTGAGAAAGATAGGCTTTTAGGTGAGCAGAAATAACGCATTACGGAACTGCATGTAAAGCAACAGTCAAACAATTAAATTTGGAAAAAAAAGAGATCTTTGAGAATGTGAAATTCTCGTAAGAAAAAGTTCGATTGCTGAACCAAAAGAAAGGCTTGATTCAGCAAGAAAACGATAATTATCTACTCCTGTCTGAAACAGTGTTTTTTTTAAGAGGAAAAAGGATTTAAAAAAAAACAGCGACCGTTTTATTGGGAATGTTTTATCTATTTGCTTATCATGATGCAATTATGAACGAAGATTTAAATAAAGTTCAATCTGTCCAAGATAATTCTAAGAGAATACAAGTGTATTAGATAACTTCGAAGACCACACTGCCTTTCCATGACGAAAGTAAAACAGTTCAAAATAGGGATGAAACCTTTTTATTGACAGTGAGTAGATATAAAATTATTTAACTGGATATTTCGAATACATATACAGTGTTCATCATCAGCAGTAAAACTCAATTTTACTGCTGACGATGAGCACTGTATATGTGTTCGAAATATCCTTTTAAATAATTTTATATCTATTCACAGTCAATAAAAAGGTTTCATCCCTATTTTGAATTGTTTTAAGTTTTACAAGTGCATTACTTGTTTCGTGACATTCAGGACACGTTTATTAGGTTTTGTGCTGCCTAATTGACAAAAAAAATCATTGAAGAGAGAAAAAGCAAGGTACTATGCTGTAATTTTTGATGCAGCACTTTGCTTACCACAGTTTAAATAAATTGTTTTTCTTTTAAGATATTTAAATTTGTATGCTCAAGGAAACCACAGAAAAATAAGAAAATATATCAAGAAAAATATAGAGTTGAAGATTGTTTTCAAAAACTGGAAAAGCCATTGCTGAGCCTATTTTACATAAGCTGAAAAAGTATGAAACTCTATTGAAAGATCGTCAAGGCCATGGTTATGACAATGGCAGCAGCATGTAAGATGCTTATAATGGAGCTCTGGCCATCATTCTATATGCTAATAGCGAGGCTATTTGTTTTGCTTTCACTAGTCATTCCTTAAACTTATTAAATAAAAAAAAGTTTTTTACGAACGTTTTTATTCGTAAAAAATATACATAACTTATGAATTAAGTTATGTAACAAACTTCTATAATCGTATATTTTAATTACGTATATGAGCGGGTTTCCCCCCTTGTTAATACTAGCTCTTTACATTAAAGTTTAAATTTTGTCCCAATTCTTCAAGTGTGACCCCTGAATCACAAAGGCCGTAAAAAAATAGTTGAAGTTACTAAAAATACTATAGCGTAAAAGGCGAGGCATTTAGAAGGAGATGAACACCTCATATGCTTAATAATTTCTGTTCGTTTTAAGTTTTAATTTTGCTCCTTACTTTCAGTTGAAAAAACTTTTTCATATTTTTTTTTTAATTGTTTTTTGTTTTAAATAATACTAGAAAATCTTGTGCCTCCTTCATGGATAATCTCTTCCCCATGAAAAATTCCTCCATGGAATGATCCTCCAATGCAAACCCCTCCACTCAATCCCCTCAACCAAAAAACAATCCCCCTGAAAATTTCTGCACACTTCCCAATTACTATATGTAACGTCCTTCTCCCGGGGACTGTGAGGGTGTAAGTCATTCCCAAAGACATAACTATTAGATTTTTCGACTATGCTGAACAAAATGGCTGGATCAAAATTTTGATCCGTTGATAATGAGGAAAAAATGAGAGTGGGAGAAGGCCTAGGTGTCCACCAATTTTTTCGTCACTTAAAAAAGGCCCTAGAACTTTTAATTTCCGTTAGAATGAGCCCTCTCACGACATACTAGGATTACTGGGTTGATACGATCACCCCAGGAGAAAAGAAAAAAACGAACAAATAAACACGCACCCATGATCGGTCTTCTGGCAAAAAATAAGAAATTCAATATTTTTGTAGATAAGAGCTTGAAAATTCAACAGTAGTTTTCTCTGATATGCTGAATGCAATGGTGTTATTTTCGTTAAGATTCTACGACTTTTAGGGATGTTTCCCCCTATTTTCAAAAATAAGCCAAATTTTCTTAGGCTCGTAACTTTTGATGGTAAAGACTAAATTCGATGAAACTTAAACATTTAAAATCAACATAAAAATCTGATTCTTTTGATGTATCTATTAGCATCAAAATTCCGTCTTTTAGAGTTTCGTGTACTATTGAGCCGAATCACTCCTACTTACAGTTCGTTACCACGAACTGTTTGATACAGTAAACAACTTGCGGAGAGTTGTTGAGATGCAATGGCTTTTTTGGAAGCATTCAGAGATTGTGCAATGTTTTTGGCTCTCGTTCCCTAAAGATGGGAAATACTAAAAAATATGATAGCAAGCTGTCTTCATTCAATGTCCGAAACTCGCTGGTCAGTCACACAAGATAGTATCAAACAAATTTCTTCAAATCTCTCAAGAATTGTAAGGGCTCTTGAAAAACTAACTAAAATAAACATAGCTTCAGAAACTCGTCAGGACATAGACGGGCTGAAAACCTCACTCAAAGCATTGGACTGTCTTCTTCTTCTATTTATTTAGCTCAAGACTTTGAATTCAAAGGACACTGTAAATAGAGTCAAATATTGTCGTGAAGGATCATTGGATGAAAAATCCGACGTTCATCAAAAACATGAACTCTCTGATAGAAGATTTGAAGAAATTTCGATTTAAAGGATGGGATTAAACATCCAGTGTAGCTCAAATAAAGCCTGAAAAACACTGATTGTTCTGAATACTTTCATAAAGAATAGGAAAGAAGAAAGAAACGAAGAAGACCAATTGGCGAGGACTCACAGGATAAAACGAAAAACGAGATTGATTGAAAGACTGTATTCTAGCGTTACGTTTACAACATTATCCTGGACAATGTTATTGTATCTACTACTGTTAAATTCAATCAGATTTATCTCTGTAAATTTTCCGCATTATGATTCTCTCAAGAAATTACAGGTGAACAAATTGAAAAAAAAAAATCAACAGACCTTGTTCAGAAGTACTTAAGAATTGAACTTGCGGTTGAGCTGATTTACCTAGGGTTATTACATTTGGCCAACTTTGGTAACTAAAGTCTACGAGTATTTGAAGGCCTAAACAAAATCCGAACTTTGAATCTGGAAAATTTGTTGCTAAATATCTCAGCAGCCCATCCAATATTTTTAACAATCCTTGCTTCAGTAGTTAACGCAGAGTACTCGTATCCTAACAGAGTAAAAAATGTGTTCGGCTCAACAATGTCTCAAAATAGACTGTCAAGCTCGGGTTTTTAGCAGTGGAGACAGACTTTACAAGAAAAGCCATCCTTGAGACCTATGTTGTTGAGTTTACTATGATGAAGGCCAGAAAATGGATTTGTTGTGAATAAAGATATTTTGGTAAGTGTACAAAAGGATTTAGAGTATCTAAATTTGTCTGTAAAAAAAAAGCAAAAAAAAACTTGTTAACCTATCATGTCTATTAGGATTACAAAGTAATTTACTATAAATAATATACTGTATTATTCGACAGTAAATAATTTTCTTTAACTTTGTAAGACTTAAAAAAAAAACTTTAGACCTAAGCTTACAAAAAAGACAAGTTAAGAAATAAATAACAAAAGTTTATATTAATTATAAAACACGTTCTTTTTTCAGGAATCTTACAAGGTAGCCATACATCAAGGTTCTGCTTATATCAATATTCAGTATCAAGTTTAACAGTGATAAAAAAAAAATCCTACACTTTGTTTTTAATGAGTACTGACTTGCATATTGCATTGGGTACTTGAGAAAATTAGTAACAAATTAGAAAAATAGTTCATCCAGGATCGCTCAGACCAGGTACCCTTAATGGGTCTAGCCGGCTCTGGTCTGCAGTGTTTATTTAAACATAACCGACAAAAAATTGTAATATATTTCTAAATCAAAACGTCTTGTTATTTAATTTTTTAAAATTTTCTAGCTTCGTGGCTGTGAACTGAAGGCTTTGAACACGTGGCTGTGATTTATAGAGGAACATCTCAAATATATAGAGATAATACCAAATATTATAGAAACCTAGTCACAAACCTAGTCACAAAGCTAGGCAAAACTTAAAAAAAACATCAAATAACAAAATATTTGAAATAAGAATATAATACAATTTTTTTCTTGATTCTGATAAGTTATAATTAAACAACACTTTAGGACACATTTTCATTCATTTTGATCGAATTAATTTCCTTATTTCTCAAAATCAACCTTTCCTGTTTTTAGAATTATTCATTTAATATAGTAAAACTATCAACAGTTCAGGAAGTGGCTACAGTTCTCTGTACAACAGAAGTACAAATTTTTTTCACTTTTTGTTGTTATATGGATTATATTGTGTGTTCTTTATATTAGTTGAACTTTATCATGCCTTTTGGCATTTGCCCCATCTTGTTTTTCCTTATATTTATCCCTATTATTTTATTTTTTAATGTGTTTTAATCGTAACCAATTAAAACGAAGCTATTTACTATATTTATGTAAATATTAAAATATCTTAAATATTTAAACATAACTTACTATATAAACATGCTATTGAAACATGACCCTAGTAATGTTTATAAACTCTCTTCTAGGAATAGCCATAGGGAAAAATATTTAGTACGATTAAAAATTAGATGACGCGGCAAGCATTTTATAGAAAAATATTCCGATAAATTCGAATTTAAAATTGGTCGGAATCTATCAAAGGAAGCTGATAATGATAAAAAAGTATTTTGAATATTCGTACGATATGAAAAAATTATGCTTGAAATTCAGAAGACTCAGCAAAGAGACATGACGAGAAGAGTAAGGTGTTTCACAAGGAGCAGAATTAGGGTCAAAGAGTAAAAATATGCGTTACTCCCTAGTCATATTATTAGACCGTTACAAATCATAGTGGTATTACATTTGACAAAGAAATTTTGCTTTTTTATTAACTTGCAAAACATTCTGCAAAAACAAATCATTAAAGAAAAGAAATGAGCCGATTTAAAACTAAAAAGGAGCAGAAATAAAGTGATATTGTAATTAAACTTAAAAAGAAACGAATGATAACGAATAAGATGAGTCAATTCAACTAAAATTGTCTTCAAAAGTTTTAGTGTCCGTACGGTTCAGTCTACTTACCCAGAAGGTTTTAAGCCGATCGGAAAAAGAGAAGTTTGGTCTGTTTTAGGATATTGCCAATCGATGCACTCCAATTTTTTTTTTTTTTTAATGTCGCCTTTTAGGCTCATTTTACCTAATATAGCCTACATCCTCAGTAAGCAAATCAGAGACAAAGAAAATTTGGCTATATTTAGGTCGTTACCTTTGTTTATATTTACGGTTCTCACAGCAAAATGTTTTCAATATTTTCGCTTGTCTTTATTGAGGTTCCTCCTAGCCAACAACCCCTTTAAGTTTCCAACCAATTGAAGAACACCCTTTTTTCAGATATTTTGCATAAAAAATTCAAGCAGCCAGTATTTTTTTATACTTTCTTATCTTCATTCACTGAACCAAGGGAGATGTTCCGGTTGACTTGATCACCATATGCATTTCAATACAACCAAACTTCAATCTGTTTTGTCTTCATTGAGATCTACCTGGCCCTGTCTACTAGTTCTGTAAGTTTAAAGCTTATCAGCGACAAACAAACTTGACGGTCTTTTCGGTCGTAATGATTTGGTACGTGTGAACTCGGTTGAATTTTTTCTGCATAAGGATTCGTTTACCAAAGGAACTTATAAAGGCAATTTTCAAGCCAATTTGAGACACAAAATTAAAGCCTCGTTTTCGGACTTTATTAATCTTAAATCCTGTAAATACACGGTTTTGAAACGAAATTTGAGCAACGGAAATATTTTTGCCACCAGAATTTTTAGAAAATTCGCTTAATACCCTTTCCAGAATCGACGGAGCATAAATGCCCCTGTTTTCAGGGAAAAAAGGGGAACGGGAAAATCTCAGTTTTATGCAATATTTTCTGAACGGAAAGGTCGTTTCCTATTGATTAGGAAAGTCCAGGGAGGCCGACAAAGACATTGAAGTTAAAACATTTTATCGTTTAGCACCCCATTTCCACCCTAAGCAAGGTCAGAGGGCGATTAAAAATGGAATCTTAATTTGTACAGTATTTGGGGGATTGGAAGGTTGTTTCCTATTAATTCAAGTCTGGGGAGACCAATAATGGCATGTGAATTGAATAATTCCAGCCCTTAGTCCGCATTCACGACCTATGCGAGGTAAGAAGAGAATTAAACCTGCTTCACTCTTTTGCTATTGGCCTACTCTTAAGCTTAACGGTGCTTCATTGCAATATTAATCCCTTGAACTCATATATGAACTGATTGGTTCTCTCTACTAGTCTCAAACTGACTTCAGAGGTAGGGGGAGGTAACTTTACTTACAGCGACATATTTTTTTTCAGGGCTAAAGAGTACAAAGCTGAACAAAAGATCTTCTTCAAATTCTCTTTAAGGTCTGTTTTGACTCTCCCACTCTTATTTTCATCCCCTACCCCATCCTTACCTTTTAGCACTAGGATTGCGATGACAACATCAGAAGATTGCCTTTTAACTTCGTCCCTGGATTTTAGAAATTCGGCTATTTTTGTAAAAAAAAAACATGAAAAGTAAAAACTAAAACAATAAAAGCAAAACGGGAATACTTTAAACAAAACATGGTTTGGATTAAAAGCCTATTGAATTAAACTCAAAATTTGGCTTAATCACGCTTGTTATTGATATCATGGTCCAAAAAAAACGTTGAAACAGCTTATTGCATGGCACTGGTTTGCAAGCAATCGTGCAGAAAAGCTTACTCTTTTAGTAAGCGGATCGAAGGCTATTCTAGTCACATTTACAACTGCAGTGAATCAGCTTGAGAGGCCTTTCTGAAGCAGGCGGGATTTCAGTCATAATGGGTATATTACAGTTTGACGAAACTTTCCAGCCCTTGTCTCTGGTACTAGAGCACAACTATACTACCAGTATACCAACTATACTATACTATACAACTATGTCGTCATCTGAGAATAAGAACGCAGATAATGGCACTTTGCAGCACTAGGTGCTGGTAGTAAGCGTTCAGGGATGACAAAACTCGCAATGCTAGCTACTATTGATATGAGCAGATGGTGTCGGAGTTCAGGCAAGGATTCGTCAGATCTGGGTCTGTATAAGCGTAGAAGCGTAGACAATCTGCCAGAATCATTGTTTCTCTGTTCGCTGAAGAGCAGTAAAACATCATGGTTACACCATGGCCAAAATAAACATGGCTTCAAAAACCTGGCATCAGCTTTGGTTCAAGGTTCAATCGGGTTTAATTAAAAAAAAAGAAATAACTAAACTTTTCCCAAAAAGGTATGGATAAACAACAATGACTTTTTAGCGTCTAATGGTAGCTTCATCTTCAAGTAACAGAAATGTCAGTAACAGAATATTGTCAGAGATCGTTACAAATCCAGTAGAAATTCCAGTCTGGAAATGAAGAGGCGCTTATTTGGGTTTATCATAATGTGCAAGACCAACACGTCTTTATTCTTTCCAGTCAAGCAAGTATCCCTCTTCTCGGCTGAAGCAAGATCAGCTAACAGCTTTATGACATTTGACTTATTGTTTGAGCTAGAGAGAAAGTCTTCTTTCTTCCAAGCAAGCTTAGTAGCAAAAGTGAACCCGATGGTAGGGTATTGTTTTCCTTTTTTTTGCTTATAATAGGCGTGACCTCTGATGGTCTCACTTGCATAACCGTCAAAAATGACGTCAACTAATGCGAAACACTTCTGTTCAAAGCTGCTCAAAAAGAAACAACCTATCCGTAAGTGGATCAAGTGCCCCCTCCTACCAAAAGAAGTAGCCAACCACCATCCACTACATAGTGGTATGTTTGTATTGGCACCAGGTGAACTTCACGTTTGGGCTGCTTCCATATATCAGCTGCAAATGCATCCTTATCTGCCGGGCGCATGGCTTCATTGGACTCGAATAGGACAGGTGGAAATGGCGATAGCTTGTATTTGATTGTCTCAACGAAATTCGAACCATCTGTTGACGCTGCAGCAAAGAGCCACTTCAATGATAGTGAAGCGTTTATTTGAATAGCTTCACCGTTTGCCGCTGATGAATATTTTATAATCGAACTCACCACACGATCTTACCACTTGAATGAAAATGAAAAGACGCACTTACCCATTATTGAACGATATTATATAGCGGACTCTATATTTGTGAGAGATTTAAAATCAAGGTAGTAGTCATTGCGTGTAAATTATAAAATAGGGTAAAGGATGTTTGTGAATAGGGGACTCCTGATGAAATCGAGTTCAGAATAAAAAGAGGAATCATCAGTTCAGATCTGGTTTCGTGAGGATGATATTCCAGTGAAATACTGTTCGGATTAGAACATACCACACATGGTATTTTTACCCCTTCTGATCTTGCTTAGGGCAGAAACGATGTCATTTTTGGTCTCCCCTGACTTAAATTAATAGGGAACGACCTTGAAATATAGGAAATTTTGTAAAAATTAGAGCTTTATCCCCCTTTTCCCTGAAAAAAGGGTTATTTCTGCATGGGTGAATTCAGCCAATTTTGGATCTGCTATTAAGCAAATTCCATTTAGCACTAAAAGTAGTGCTAAAAATTTTTCTATTGCTCAATGCCGAGGATTGGCCTTTTTTTCGCAGTTTCACAGGACTATTTCCATTCTGGACTGGGATAATTGAAAACAATCATGGTCCAATATCTACTTTTGGTTTATTTGACCTGGTTAATTGGAAAAACTATTCGAGTTTTCTGCTCACATAGGGGAGTCTCTGCATTATTTTTGCATTGTCATTTTCTTCTACAAACAGAAAGCCGAGTCTAAATATCTGGTCTGTGGCGGTCCCAACGCTTCATTGTGGTCAGTAGTAAGTCGCTGGAGAGAGCCAGAAAGGTACTGAGGCTCCTCTTTTTTTCTAAGTAACCACCCTAAATAAATAATGTTCTTTATATCTTTAATGTTATGTCCCTGTAACCGACCAAATAGTCTCTATTTTGCCACGGCAGATCCCCGGTGTTCAGGGCTGGAGTAGGGAAAATACCAAAATAAACAGTTAATACAGACATTTATTTGGATCTTCGTTTAACTAAGGTGATTTACTTGGTATTTGACAAAATTATGCACTATGATGTATAGTTTCACATCATCTATTATATAGGGAGGGTGGCCATTAGTTGTTCTGTATAAGGGGGGGGGGGGTGCCTGATGCCCAAAAAGCGTTTTATTACCCCATAGTTTTCTAACTCTGCGTGTAAAAATTCAGATGCGTAGAAAGAGAGTTGTGGAAGGGTAGAAATAAATCTCTAACTTACTTCTTTGTGAAGCCTGAATATAGATGGTACGAACTAGTAGCCTCCTTCTTATTGCAGAAAATGTTTTCTTCTTAACATAAAAGATCACGTTCATATGCTTACAGGAATATGCTTACTCTGTCCTAGTCAAATTATAGGCACTAATGACCCCCTAGCATCCCATGCAAATTTCAGCAACTGCGCTGTCTATGATAATAATCATAGGTAACTTCTAGGTAACTTTGGTAACTTATAGGTAATTTTGTTAACTGCGTAATACTTAAGTTAGCTACGTTGGTAACTACATTATTATGTTTGAGCTACTGAGCACGATCTATCACTCAAAGAACACCACAGACTGTGCGGCTTATAAGGGTAAAAATTTCGAAGAATCCTACTGTATTGTACCTAATATTGTTACTATTCTCATCTCTTTTATTTTCTTTTATTATCAGAATATTTGCTTCATGTTGATATGTTATAATCCTTTCGTTTCAGAACTATATTCGGTAATTCGAAATTAGTCAATGGGTCACTCGGTTATCCACGGGTTATAAATGTCCGACCTTGATTTGAGTGGCATAAGGTCTTGATAAACTTTTCATTACACACTAAAGAAATGTTCTAAAACAAATTCCTTTTATGTATTCTCATTAAACTTGGATATGCAAAACTAACTCACTTTTCCGTATAATGTCTAATTCCCGATAATTTAATGACAATTACGCATCTGAAATTTCATGTTAATGTCTTCCGGTCTTCTTTGCCATCTTTATTCATTCTTCATGCATATTGATCCGCTAAAATGCTAACCTTCCATTTTCACCTGCAATCGACGCCAGTTACTGCTATCATGTTCCTGGAAGGCATAAGATTACCTAAATCAAGGGCTCATTGATAGTGTGACAAAATAAGAAAAATCAGATGAAGAAATACATATAATAAGGAGACATTAAAGAATTATCAGTTTTTAGCAATTGCTTTCCTTTCAAGGAGTAATCGTATTAAGTTACCTAAAAAGAGTAATTTATGCCCTATTCTCTCACTTCAGCTTGAAGAGAACACTGAGTAATTCGTAGAAGCGAACTGTAAGTAAGGAGTGACCTGGGCTAATAGCAACCAAATCTTTAAATTACGAAGATTTGATAACCATATATAAACCAAAAGAATAAGCTTTTTATGGGGATTCCCCCCCACCGGTAAATAAATGAAACCCAAGACGAACAGAAACTAGGAAAAGCAGGGCTGACACCCCCTATGCCTACTGAAGACAAGAACATAATTTACACTTTACTGAAAACAATCCTTATTACGAGCTGACGGTTTGTATTTCTTATAATATCGAAAAAAAACGTCATAACAAAGATTGCTGAAAAAACAATAAAAAAAGAATGTGGATTGACAGTTTAATATACATTTAATGATATTTATTTCTTAAAAGCTTAATAATTTTGGATTTACTAAGTTAAAAAAGTGAAAACATTTTAAAATATATTTTGTTTTCAGTAAAGTGCAAATTATTTTCTGGTCTTCAGAAGGCACGAGGGGCGTCAGTCATGCTCATTTTAGTTTCTGCTCGTTTTGCGAGCAGAAACTCGAAAATTATTTGACTTTATTTTTGCTCACTTTTGGCTTAATATAGATGTTTACTTTTTTCGATTCCTTTTTCTGTGGATTTTTTTTTTAATTAGTTTTTGTTCGTTTTTTATTTCTTATATCTTTTTCATTGGAAAAAAAAATAATATTTAAATCTATCTGGATTTTTTTTTTTTTTATGAGAATCTATAGTTTGGCTCACTATTTCTCTGTTGGAAAAACGGTTTCAACATTGTTTAATAACAAACGCCCTTTTAAATATATGGACACACATAGTATCGTTTAATTTAGTTTTACACCTTCTCGAGTTTTACTGGAAAATAAAACTTAATACTATTCCCAAAACATCGTATCTGTGCTATTTTGACAACTTGGATGCACTTACACTCCTATAATTTAGATCAATTGCAAGAGCAAAAATACTAACAGTATGTTCGTTTGTTTTGATTGTTTATTTAAATTCTATTCGTTTTGGGTTTCATTTATTCTGTAATAGTAATTTCTCGTCGTTTTGAGTTTAGATTATTATATATTTTTACTTCTGCTGATCTTAATTTTAATCGGGCCTTTACTCTTCTTTAAAAAACTTCTTTTTCGGAAAGTTTTTTTTAATTTATACATTTAAAATCAGTAACAACACTCCTTTATACCGTAGTATCGTGCCAGTCTTCTGTTTGCAATCACATAATTAGCTGTCTAGGTTAGCCGTCTTACCATCATGTGAATGTCATGTTAGTTTATAGGCCATTTTATACCAAAACACTGTATTGATTATGCCTAGATTGTTATACCTACAGAATTGCAGCAGTCTGTAGCCATTAGTGTTTTCTTTTCCCACACCAAAGTTACCTAGGCCAGGATACAATCTATTCCTATCTCTACCGACCTATGCGTTTAAATCTCCTAATCAATTACCTGTGCCTTCAAAGAATTATATTTCAAAGCTAAAGGGTAAGCTAATTCTATAAAAGAAATAAATAAATAAAAAATAAAAAAACTATGCAAGAGGTAGCCTCCGGCAACATTGCACAGAAAGCTATTCAAAAAGATAACAAAAAAAGAAAGAAGATAATGAGCAATTTGTGAAAACAAAATTGTATGATTGAATATTTCACCTATATTCAACATCACGATTTACAACATCACGATTTACCTTCCTACATTCCAAAGAATACTTCAGAACTAAAATATGTCTGTTTAAAAAGTGATTTTTCAGTTGTTTTCGAAAGTAATTTAAGTGTAATGAATTTTCTCAATTCTGGTAATGATAAAACCAGTTACTCGTCAAACAACGGGGCGTTTCAAATACAGTATAGTTGTGAAAATTATTGTGTTTGTCGAACTCACCAAAACCTTAGAACACTGGTACAGCAGCACAAAGAAAGGATAGAGAAGGCATTAAAATTCAATGATAGCTCATCACCTTTTGATTCAGCTTTAAGAAACTAAACCTTCATAATCCGAAACATTCGGGGTTATTCGACGAAATAACTTAAATTTGAAATGAGCTGGGAATCAAGCAAATTGTCCGCGAAGTAACTGAAATCAAAGCAAACTGAAATGATAACACATCCCTAAATAAGGACTTGGGTGAGTACACACTCAAACCTATGTACACAAAATCAATCATGGAAAACAATTTAATACACAATAAAATTATAAGCCTATAAAAAAAAACACTCCAAAAGAAATACAAAATTACAGCACAAAGAGCAAATATTGCAATAAGGGATTGTTCAAATTTTTAGTCAATCTAAGTAGGCTTGAATGAATAACTATTTTGTTAGAACAGTTCCTGGTAACGAACTATAAGTAGGGAGCAACTCGGCTCAATAGTAGCCAAAATTCTAAAAAACAGAATTTTGATATCTATACTAACATCAAAAGAATCAGCTTATTATTTTGATTCCAAATATATAAGATTAATCAGGTTTAATGTTACCCATCAAAAGTTACGAGCCTGAAAACACCCTAGTAGTCAAGAGATCTTAATGAAATTCATAACACCAGGTTCAGCATATAGTGGCGCCATTTCAGAAAACCTTAGGGGGGGGGCCAAAAATAGATTTTGGGCCCCCATCCAGCCTTAAAAATTTAAAAATTTTCGAACATGCCTTTAGGTACTGTACTACCTTTGGGGTTCGCATTTTGCAGCTTATTTAGGGACCAAAAACAGTACCAAAATAGAACATTTACTGTATAAATCAGAAACTTACGTACAGTTACTTCAGCAATGGATATCTCCTTTGCTTCATTTTTGCGAAGTCGTCGACAAGCTTCTCAAAATTGAGCTCCTTCACTGCAGCTTTCTCAGAGAATATAAGCAGCAAATGCGAAAGTCGCTCGTTTTCCATCGTTGTCCGGAGGTAGTCCTTCACAAACGTCAACACAGAGAAAAAAAGTTCATTTGAGCACGTTGTGAGCGGGAGTGTGAGGACTACCCTGACGACCTTAACAAGCTCAGAATAATCTTCTTTCAATCCTCCGAGGCGTTCGAAGACATCTAAAGCGTTTGCCGGTTTCTGTGGAAGCTGCGACACAAATGCACGAGCTATTAAAGCTTCACACTTCAGCTGCATAGTATCGATTCCGCCTGATCGAAGTATGTCGCGATCACAAGAAGTAAATCGGAGTCCATAAAATCTTTGGATTTGGGGTTAAGGCAACGTGTGGCTTCTAGCACTGGCAGCTGGACAGAAAAACGCTCTTCAAACTCATTTAACACTCTGTCCAAAACCTCGTAGAACTCTCTCCGCATTTTGTGTTCCGTTGTTGTGCTTTCGGAGTCAATGTTGTGCTTTCCAATTGTTGTTGTCGTCAAATAGTCTCTTAGTCTTCCGGATATCTTCTGAACTCGTTTTGATTTAACAGGTATGGCTGAAGAGAGAGCACTTGTTTCCGACAGATCAGCTCCGACATTAATGGCCATCTCTTTAGACTTTTCCTCAGTTCGTTCTTTGTTGCACTGATTAAAGTGCACGCTTCTGAGATGACCAGATCTGCTGCCTGTAGTTGTTCAGAAAGAGGGTTTATCACTGCAAGAACTTCGTGAATGACATGCAAACTGAATATGAAGGGAAACGACTCTAGCTGGTTCTTAAGGCCCGTAGCTTCTGCCGCTGCCTCCCTGTCAGAAGATTCTTGAACTACTGACAGAACTGCGAGTATGCAGTCATATCTAACCAGGATCTTAGCCACTGATCTATACCAGTAAGACCAACGTGTCACTACTGTCCTTTCAAGCGTTAGCACTAGCACATTGGCAGTTTTCTGGGCTTCGACGAACAACTGGTATCGAGTGCTGCTGTTGGAGACGAAACTGTAAACTGTTTGCAAAACTGAAAATACTGATGAAATTCTTTGTATTTTCTGCATACAATCGCCAATGACAAGGTTAAGTCTATGGGAATGACAGTGTGTGTACACCGCTTGTGGTGCTTTTTCCCGGAGACGGGCCTGTACTCCTTCAAAGTGTCCGCTCATTACACTGGCCCCGTCATAGCACTGTCCAACACACTTTGACCAGTCAAGGCCGATACCCTTTATTTCGTTGTAAATGAAGTCGGCCAAACTCTCAGCGTCAACCTTGCACATGTGGTAGCAACCTATGGCCCTTTCTTTGATTTTCAGGTCATGAACATAGCGCACTAAGATCGCGAGTTGTTCCTTTTTCGAGAGGTCTTTTGTCTCATCAGCAAGAACGGCAAAATATTTTGCTTCTCTGACTTCTTTCGCGATAGAACTTTTGATTTCATTTCCTATGACCTCAATGTAGCCGTTTTGGTACTCGTGTGACATGTAATGGCCATAGGCCTTACGAGAGTTTTTCATCAAGTCCGGGTTGATTTCTGTTAAAAGATGTACTGTCTCTACGAAATTCCCTTGATTGGCACTAGACTCCCCTTCATCATGGCCACGAAACGCAAGACCTTGCCGTCCAAGTAATGCTGTAGTTTTTAGTAGAGCTTTTACGTACTGTCTATTCTCTAGTATTTCCTTTTCGCGTTCTTTGGAGAGGCATGACGCAACAGATTCGGCCGCCTCCGTTAGCTTTAAACTGAGTCAAAGAAATGGTACATGCTTTGTGTCGGTCGCTGTTTTCGTGCTGCCGTATCAGTTCAGAAATGTCTTTCCACTTTCTAAATCCTACGTCAATGAATGCTCTAGCTCCATACCTTTCGCCTGATCTTAGCGAGGATCCACTGAAATGTCGGCAATTGAAACAGAACACCGAGTCCTGTTCTTTCGAATAATCGAGCCATGGGTATGCCAAGAAATAGGAGCTGTTAAATTTTCGTGTGCGATTCCCGATGGTAGTGGCGGGATAGTCAGTCAAAACTGGTTGGCAGGGGTTATCATACGGGTTCACGGACAAATCGGTACTGATCGTTCTGGAAGCCATTTCCTCCGTTTGTGGTTCGCGCAGGTTTGTCTCCTCAGAAATGTGTCTCACGTCCAGGGTCTGCTCGTTTGTCGGTAAAACTTCGGTTGCCGATGGGTTGTCCCTTGACGTCCCAGCATCACTATCCTACAGAGTAATCAAGTTTTAATTAAAAACAATTAAAAGTGATGTCCCAGTTACTTCTTTTACCAGTACTTCACCGATAGTTATATTTCTAGTTTACTAAATACTCGACAAAATTTGCAACTTGGATGTGTCCTCTTGTAAATTATTAAGTTTCATCCAGATGGGATAGTTATTCGAAGTATCAAAGAATAGGTCGCTGAGTATTCTTTTTTTATGGCACTTACCCTTCGGCCAAGTGCCATATAGCGATCGCAATTTCTGTCCGTCCGTCGGTCTGTCCAGGTTTTGCTAGTTCGGGTACTTCCACATACGCTAGGACGATGAAACTTGGCAGGCATATCAAGGACCCCAAATTATTAAGTTGGAAATAGTCACTTCCCCGATCCGAGCATCGTGGGGGCAGTGGAGGGAGGGGGAATCCGGAATCTTGAGGTATTTGCAACTTTTGAACGGGTAATCGGATCTTAATGAAACTTGATATTTAGACCTCGTGTCTCAGACATCCCACTTCAAATCCGGACCGGATCCGGTGACTTTCGGGGGAGTTAGAGGGGGGACCGGAAATATTGGGAAACGCTTATAGACTGGAGGGATCGGGGTGAAACTTGGTCGGAAGAAGAGTCATAAGTCCTAGATACGTCATTAACATAACTGGACCGGATCCGGGCACTGTGGGGGACTTGGGGGGGGGGGGGGGTACGGATTTCATATGAGCTCTTAGCTCTTGTTCATAGTGAGTTTACACATAAACTATTATTTTTATGATTATACTAGTTTTAACATTTAGTCCTTTTATATTAGTCCTATAGGTACTTTTTGGCATTCAGGCGTCATTATTGCCCAAATTATTATAATGATAAGTATGTTGAAAGGCTAATTGAAATTGGATTAGTATAATAATATTTTGCTCTTGTATGTAGTCTAACCTATTTATTTGACTAGATCTTCTAAGGCTTTATTTCCATTTTTGAGACAGTTAGAAATCTACATTTTATTGGATCAAAGCCGTTACATGTGATTTTTGATGCTTGCCGTACATCGCGTAATTTGAGCTAAAACGATGAATCATGGAATGAATCTTTGACTCTGTTTACTTCACAGTATTTAGTTGAGGGTATTAGCGTTTTTGTCGAACAACTTTTTTAATTTAAACTACAGAAATCACCCTTAGTTAATTATTATCTTCAAGGAACAGCTCTATTCCATTGGCAATAAAAGAGGAGATAAAAGAATCAAATAAAAGAATCAAAAGGAGATTAATCAAATAAAATAAAAGAGGAGATTAATTCAATACGGAATGTTTGAAAAGGCCATTCTGACAATTTTACATATGCTGAGAACTCAAATGTGGGTTATGCTGAGAGCTCTTATTTAAAATTCCGACAAGATCTGTTGACATTGGGGGGTGGTGGAGGGGGAAACCGGAAATCTTGGAAAACGCTTAGAGTGGAGAAATTGGGATGAAACTTAGTGAGTAGAATAAACAAATGTTGTAGATACGTGATTGACGTAACCGTAATGGATCCGCTCTCTTTGGAGAAGTTAGGGGGTGGGATTCAGTGCTTTGGTGAGTTTGGTGCTTCTGGACGTGCTAGGACGATGAAAATTAGTGGGCGTGTCAGGGAGCTGCATAAATTGACTTGATAAAGTCGTTTTCTAGATTAGACCATCTGGGGGGCTAAAGGGAGAGGAAAAGTAAGAAAAAAATTAGGTATTTATAACTTACGAGTGGGTGATCGGATCTTAATGAATTTTGATATTTAGAAGGGCCTCGTGACTCACAGCTTTTATTTTAAATCCCAACCGGCATTAAGCCTCTGATTTTCTTTTTAAATCAATCTATTGATTCTTAGAATTTTGTTAGAGCTCATACCAAAGTG
Organism: Artemia franciscana; assembly: GCF_032884065.1. Taxonomy (NCBI): domain Eukaryota; kingdom Metazoa; phylum Arthropoda; class Branchiopoda; order Anostraca; family Artemiidae; genus Artemia; species Artemia franciscana. The sequence goes on from NC_088871.1 coordinate 23,686,572, forward strand.
AACAGATCCGTTCCAATTATGTCAATAACGTATCTATAGCTTGTGCTTATTATTCCCATCAAGTTTCATCGTGATCCCCCCACACTAAGCGTTTTCAAAGTTTTTAGACCCCCCCCCCAATTCCACCCCACTTTAATGACTCTGGATCCGGTCAGAGCTTAAAGTAAGAGATCCGATTTAGGAGGTCCTTCTAAATATGAAATTTCATTAAGATCCGATCACTCCATCGTAAGTTAAAAATACCTAATTTTGTCTAATTTTTCAGAATTAACCCTCCCCCACCCAACTCCCCCAAATAGAGCAGATCCGTTCCGTTTATATAAATCACGTATCTAGGACAACTGCTTATTTTTTCCACCAAGTTTCATACTGATCCCTCCACTCTAAGCGTTTTCCAAGATTTTAGGTCCCCCCTCCAACTCCCCCAAATGTCACCAAATCCGATCCAGATTTAAGATAACAGCTCTGAGACATGATATCCTTCTAAATATCAAATTTCATTAAGATTCGACCACCCGTTGGTAAGTTAGAAATACTTCATTTTTTCTATCTCTTCCGATTTGACCGCCCCTCCCACTCCCCCCAGATGGTAAAATCAGGGAAACAATTTTTAATTTAATCTGGTCTATACGCCTGCCAAATTTCATCGTCTTAGCTTACCTAGAAATGCCTAAAGTAGCAAAACCGGGACCGACAGACCAACAGAATTTGCGATCGCTATATGTCACTTGGTAGATATCAAGTGCCATAAGAACTAGGACGTGAATTGTACATAATTAACATAGAAAACAACACAAAATTTAGAGCAAGCAACAACAAAAAACATAATCAATTCAACTACGAAGCTATAATCAATTAGTTCGTGGTAAAGAACTTCAAGTAAAAAGCGACGCGGCTCAATAGTAACCGAAACTCTAAAACACGGAATTTTGATACCTATAGATGCATCAAAAGAATCAGATTTGTACGCTAATTTCAAATATATAAGTTGTATCAAATTTAGTTTTACCCATCAAAAGTTACGAGCCTGAGAAAATTTGTCTTATGTCCGAAAAAAGGGAAAAACACCCCCCCCCCCTGAAAGTAATATAACCTTAACAAAAATCTCACCATTTAATTCAGCGCATCACTGAACTTTACTGCAGGAGTTTCAAGCTCCTATCTGCTAAAATGAGGAATTTTGGATTATTTTGCCAGAAGAAAGATCAAGGACGCGTGTTATTTTTTTTCCAGGGGTGATCGTATTGACCCAGTTGTACTAGAATATCGCAAGAGGGCTCATTCAAAGGTAAATTAAAAGTTCTAGTGCCCTTTTTCAAATGACCAAAAATTTGGAGAGCAACTAGGCCCCATCCCACCCTCTTTTTACCCTAAGTCACCCGATCAAAATTTTGAAACAGCCATTTTGTTTAATATATTTGAAAAATCTAATAAATATGTCTTTAAAGATGTCTTAATTGTCCAAAGTCTCTGGGGGAAGGTGTTCAATTTGTGGACTTTGCCCTTTTTTATAAATAGTATAGGTAATTGCGAAGTATACAGACGTTTTCAGTTTTTTTCTGGTGGGGGGGGGCAGCTCGAGCAGAGGAGGTTATGTAGGAGGATCTTTCCATGGAGAAACTTTTCATAGGGGAGCTGAATTTTCGATCAAGGGGGCACTGGATTTCCAAGCATTATTAAAAAAAGAATAAGAAATTAAATGAAAAAAAAGTTTCTTCAACTCAAAGTAAGGAGCAGGATTGAAACTTGATATTTAGACCTCGTGTCTCAGACATCCCACTTCAAATCCAGACCGGATCCGGTGACTTTCGGGGGAGTTAGAGGGGGGACCGGAAATATTGGGAAACGCTTATAGACTGGAGGGATCGGGGTGAAACTTGGTCGGAAGAAGAGTCATAAGTCCTAGATACGTTATTAACATAACTGGACCGGATCCGGGCACTGTGGGGGACTTGGGGGGGGGGGGGGGTCCGGATTTCATATGAGCTCTTAGCTCTTGTTCATAGTGAGTTTACACATAAACTATTATTTTTATGATTATGTTAGTTTTAACATTTAGTCCTTTTATATTAGTCCTATAGGTACTTTTTGGCATTCAGGGGTCATTATTGCCCGAATTATTATAATGATAAGTAGGTTGAAAGGCTAATTGAAATTGGATTAGTATAATAATATTTTGCTCTTGTATGTAGTCTAACCTATTTATTTGACTAGATCTTCTAAGGCTTTATTTCCATTTTTGAGACAGTTAGAAATCTACATTTTATTGGATCAAAGCCGTTACATGTGATTTTTGATGCTTGCCGTACATCGCGTAATTTGAGCTAAAACGATGAATCATGGAATGAATCTTAGACTCTGTTTACTTCACAGTATTTAGTTGAGGGTATTAGCGTTTTTGTCGAACAACTTTTTTAATTTAAACTACAGAAATCACCCTTAGTTAATTATTATCTTCAAGGAACAGCTCTATTCCATTGGCAATAAAAGAGGAGATAAAAGAATCAAAAGGAGATTAATCAAATAAAATAAAAGAGGAGATTAATTCAATACGGAATGTTTGAAAAGGCCATTCTGGCAATTTTACATATGCTGAGAACTCAAATGTGGGTTATGCTGAGAGCTCTTATTTAAAATTCCGACAAGATCTGTTGACATTGAGGGGTGGTGGAGGGGGAAACCGGAAATCTTGGAAAACGCTTAGAGTGGAGAAATTGGGATGAAACTTAGTGAGTAGAATAAACAAATGTTGCAGATACGTGATTGACGTAACCGTAATGGATCCGCTCTCTTTGGAGAAGTTAGGGGGTGGGATTCAGTGCTTTGGTGAGTTTGGTGCTTCTGGACGTGCTAGGACGATGAAAATTAGTGGGCGTGTCAGGGAGCTGCATAAATTGACTTGATAAAGTCGTTTTCTAGATTAGACCATCTGGGGGGCTAAAGGGAGAGGAAAAGTAAGAAAAAAATTAGGTAGTTATAATTTACGAGTGGGTGATCGGATCTTAATGAATTTTGATATTTAGAAGGGCCCCGTGACTCACAGCTTTTATTTTAAATCCCAACCGGCTTTAAGCCTCTGATTTTCTTTTTAAATCAATCTATTGATTCTTAGAATTTTGCTAGAGCTCATACCAAAGTGAACAGATCCGTTCCAATTATGTCAATAACGTATCTATAGCTTGTGCTTATTATTCCCATCAAGTTTCATCGTGATCCCCCCACACTAAGCGTTTTCAAAGTTTTTAGACCCCCCCCCCCAATTCCACCCCAATTTAATGACTCTGGATCCGGTCAGAACTTAAAGTAAGAGATCCGATTTAGGAGGTCCTTCTAAATATGAAATTTCATTAAGATCCGATCACTCCATCGTAAGTTAAAAATACCTAATTTTGTCTAATTTTTCAGAATTAACCCTCCCCCACCCAACTCCCCCAAATAGAGCAGATCCGTTCCGTTTATATAAATCACGTATCTAGGACAACTGCTTATTTTTCCACCAAGTTTCATACTGATCCCTCCACTCTAAGCGTTTTCCAAGATTTTAGGTCCCCCCTCCAACTCCCCCAAATGTCACCAAATCCGATCCAGATTTAAGATAACAGCTCTGAGACATGATATCCTTCTAAATATCAAATTTCATTAAGATTCGAACACCCGTTGGTAAGTTAGAAATACTTCATTTTTTCTATTTCTTCCGATTTGATCGCCCCTCCCACTCCCCCCAGATGGTAAAATCAGGGAAACAATTTTTAATTTAATCTGGTCTATACTCCTGCCAAATTTCATCGTCTTAGCTTACCTAGAAATGCCTAAAGTAGCAAAACCGGGACCAACAGACCAACAGAATTTGCGATCGCTATATGTCACTTGGTAGATATCAAGTGCCATAAGAACTAGGACGTGAATTGTACATAATTAACATAGAAAACAACACAAAGTTTAGAGCAAGCAACAACAAAAAACATAATCAATTCAACTACGAAGCTATAATCAATTAGTTCGTGGTAAAGAACTTCAAGTAAAAAGCGACGCGGCTCAATAGTAACCGAAACTCTAAAACACGGAATTTTGATACCTATAGATGCATCAAAAGAATCAGATTTGTACGCTAATTTCAAATATATAAGTTGTATCAAATTTAGTTTTACCCATCAAAAGTTACGAGCCTGAGAAAATTTGTCTTATGTCCGAAAAAAGGGAAAAACACCCCCCCTGAAAGTAATATAACCTTAACAAAAATCTCACCATTTAATTCAGCGCATCACTGAACTTTACTGCAGGAGTTTCAAGCTCCTATCTGCTAAAATGAGGAATTTTGGATTTTTTTGCCAGAAGAAAGATCAAGGACGCGTGTTATTTTTTTTCCAGGGGTGATCGTATTGACCCAGTTGTACTAGAATATCGCAAGAGGGCTCATTCAAAGGTAAATTAAAAGTTCTAGTGCCCTTTTTCAAATGATCAAAAATTTGGAGAGCAACTAGGCCCCATCCCACCCTCTTTTTACCCTAAGTCACCCGATCAAAATTTTGAAACAGCCATTTTGTTTAATATATTTGAAAAATATAATAAATATGTCTTTAAAGATGTCTTAATTGTCCAAAGTCTCTAGGGGAAGGTGTTCAATTTGTGGACTTTGCCCTTTTTTATAAATAGTATAGGTAATTGCGAAGTATACAGACGTTTTCAGTTTTTTTCTGGTGGGGGGGGGGCAGCTCGAGCAGAGGAGGTTATGTAGGAGGATCTTTCCATGGAGAAACTTTTCATAGGGGAGCTGAATTTTCGATCAAGGGGGCACTGGATTTCCAAGCATTATTAAAAAAAAGAATAAGAAATTAAATGAAAAAAAGTTTCTTCAACTCAAAGTAAGGAGCAGGATTGAAACTTAAAACGAAAAGAAATTATTACATATGAGAAGGTTCACCCTTTCGTCAATACCTCGCTCTTTACGCTAAAGTTTTTTTTTAGTACTTTCAAAAGAGATATTTATTCTAATCAAACGGCCTTTGAGATTCAGGAGTCATTCTTAAAGAATTGGAACCAAATTTGAACAGCATAAAGAGCGAGTATTGACAAGGGGGTGAACCCCTTCATATACTTAAAAATTGCTATCCCTTTTGACCTTTAATGTTTCTTCTTACATTCAGTAGAAAAACATGTCTTTTTTATTTCATTCAATTAAGGTCAATGTGCTATTCAATTTTATGTTTTGTAGGTTTTTATAGGTTTTATAGGTTTCTGTGATAAACTTTTTTATTTATTTTTTTGTTTATGTAGGATTACCTTGCAAAGCTATCATTCCCTTGATTCTATATTTTAACCTAGAATCAATAAACACAAAATATGATGCACGAGTACTGCTGTCGGGTGATTAAACACTTTTGAAGCAAGGTAAACTGAAGCTAGCCATAGTAATTCATGCGGACGAAAACTTATTAGGTTTGAAATTTCTTATCTTTGTCGCTTTTTGTTCTATCTTTCCTCTTCAAAAGAAGAAACTCAACAAGATTTGTCTGAGCATTATCTTATAAACAGTTCTTGGTAACGAGCTGTAAGTAAGGAGCGACCCGGCTCAATAGTAACCGAACTCTAAAAAACGGAATTTGATACCAATAGATATGTCAAAAGAACTAAACTTTTATGCTGATTTTAAATACATTTTGTTAAGTTTAGTCTTACCCTTCAAAGGTTACAAGCCTGAGAAATGCGCCTGATTTTCAAAAAATGGCTGAAACACCCTTAGAACTCATATAATCATAATGAAATCATACCATCAGATGCAGCGTATTAAGAGAACCCTATTGTAGAGGCTCCAAGCTCCTATCTGCAAAAATGTGGAATTTTGTACTTCATATTAGAAGAAAGATCACGGATGCGTGTTTATTTATTTTTTTTTTTTGCCTAGGGGTGATCATATCGAACCAGTGGGCCAAGACATCGGGAGAGGGCTTATTCTAACGGAAATTCAAAGTTCTAGTGCCCTTTTTAAGTTACCAAAAAAATTGGAGGGCAACTAGGCCCCATCCCATGCCATTTTTCCCCAAATTCCCCTGACCAAAAATCTGAGATAGCTATTTTGTTCAACATCGTTGGAAGGCCTAATTATAATGTCTTTGGAGATAACATGAAACCCCAGAGCTCTTGGGAAAAGGTCTTCAAGTTAAAAAATGTGACCATTGTTTACATATAGTATTTCTTATTCGGAAGCATGCATACATTTCTAGGGTGGGAAGGGGAGGACGATTTTTTTGGCTGGGGGACTTAGCTCGGGGAGAATTTTCCATGGAAAATGAATTTTCTAGGGGATGAACTTTTCAGGGGAAATTGTGTACTGGAAAAATTTTCCAGAATTCCTATACAAAATTTCTTTATATATCTTGCTTTCTATTTACTGGCTCAATTTCACGCTTGGAAGTGTTAAGGGTAATTGTCCCAGTAAATTTTAACCAGGATTGTATTGTTCAGAGGATGTTTCCAAGGGGGATTTCTCCGTGGAGGTGAAGCCAGATTTCCTGGCTTTATTTAAAAAATGATCAGAAATTAAATAGAAAAACAAGTTTTTTCAACTGAAATTAAGGAGCATTATTAAAACTTAAAAATAACAAGAATTATTACATATACGAGGGGGGTTGCCTCCTCCTCAACACTGCGCTCTTTATCCTAAAGTTTAAATTTTGTCCCAATTCTTTAAAAACGACTCCTCAAACACAAAGGGCGTTTTATTAAAACAGTAAGTGACTTTTTTACAAATGCTGAAAAACTTTAGCATGAAGAGCGGGGTGTAGAGGAGGGGGAAGACCCCCTTCTCTATGGGGGCACTGTGGGGGACTTGGGGGTGGGTCCGGATTTCTGGCAATTCCGCGAGATCGGTACTTCCTGATGCAATAGGACGATGAAACTTGGCAGGCATATCAGGGACTCGAACAGACTAACTTGAGATTAGTCGTTTCCCCGATCCGACCATCGTGAGGGGAGTGGAGGGATGGGAATCCGGAAACTAGTGGCATGCATAACTTTTAAACGGGTGATCGGATTTCAATGAAACTTGGCAAGTGGAAAGAAATATCGTCTCAGATGTTCCAAGTCAAGTCTGGATCTGATCCGATATTTGTGGGGGGGTGGAGGCGCCCACCGGGAAACTCGTGAAACACTTGTAGTCGAGGGATTGGATAGGGTACGCTCCGATTCCAGTCGAACTTGATGGACGGGAACCGGAGATGTCAAAGATGTGACTTTTATTTTTTCAAGTCGTGTTTCCCACAGTAGGGGGCCGGGAAATTGTGTGGCTCGCATATTGGTCAAATGAGTGCAGCGATTTAAATGAGACTTGGAATGTAAAGTAAGCATATGCCCTAGATGACATATTTTACTGTCCGAACCAGATCCGACCACGGTCGGGGAGGGGGGGGGGATTTATTGAAAAATGCTGAGATTCGAGTGAAACTTGATAGGTGGTGAGACAAGATGCTCTAGATGATCCGTTCACGAGTGTCCGAGCCAGATTCGGCCGCGAAAGGGGCAGCTGGAAGGAGGTACCGGAAACCGTGTTGCACGTCTAGGGATTAAACGAATAGGTTTATTGTGCTGAAACTTGGAAGTTACAACAGTCATCTGCTCCAGATGATCCGAGGCGATGCCAGAAATGCACCGACTTGAGTGAAACTGCATATTCTATTTCTAGCTCCGAACCACATTTTTGGGGTGGCGGGTGTGGTTTGTGACGGGCTCATCTCCTTTGTTGTACTGCCTACTCGTAACAAGTGTCATATGAGCTCGCAGCTCTTGTTCTGATTCGTTCAGTAAGATTGGTCGACGAAACAAAATTTAAAATGTGGTAGATTTACTTACAGTCGGTTTGAAAAACGAAGCCAATCGTCGTTGCATCTTTATTTCTTCTTCTTTCCTTTGGGCTTTTATTTTCCTTTTTTTTTGCACCACTCGCACCGGATGAACTCATGTTTCAATAATCCGATTTGAACTTGAACACAACTAAACACTGTTTCACGGTTCTTTATTTGATGAAGGGTAACGAGAAACTAAATACAAAACTGGAATGACATCCTGGTCTGGATACCCTCTTTTCCAGATGTTAGCCTACACATAAATGTGCCGACTGACGGGATTCATTAATCACTGGAGAGACTTCAATGCCACAGAAGTACTCCGACCCCAGAAAGGACTTTACAAACCCCTGCCAAAAGGGTGACCATAAATTAATTAGGGAGAACGGCAAAAACAGGATACTTTCTTGAAATGCAATAATCGTCGAGTATCTTGAATTTGCTATTTAGTAATAATTCACAGTAGAAATACGGTAAAAAAAAGAGAACAAAGTAGAACAAAGACGAATAAACAAAGAATTACGTGGTTGAAATTGGGCCCCAATAGTACCAATGACGAAAAATATAATGGGAAAGTAGCTGAAACCATGTTAAAACTCGTATATGAACCAAAATCGAAAAAGTGTCATATCAATAGAAAATATAATGAAGTATTTTACAGAATGGATACAAAGCATTCATTTTTTATGACAATATTCTCCATGTCGTTATTTCAATAAAAAAAAAAAAAATATGCATTTCTTTGTTATATTTCCATTATTATTAGGGTAGGCGAGCAAGTCGAGCGTTTAGAAAGTTTATTAAAAAGTCGGGGATGTAAGAAAAGGAATATGCAAGCATAGATACTACTAGCGGGCTCACAGGGGGGGATATTACGATCTTAGATAGGTTAAGAGGGCTTTCCCCAAAGTCTGAGAGAGACAAGCTGGAATTTTTTCTAAAATCCACACAGACAAGAAGCCCAGAGAGAGCAGATATATATATATATATATATATATATATATATATATATATATATATATATATATATATATATATATATATATATATCTTCTATATATATAAAAATAAGTTGTCTGTCTGTCTGTGGATGGATCAGGTGACGTCACTTGAAAAAACTGGATCAGGTGACGTCAAAACTGAAAAAACTAAAAAAAGGCAAAAACTACAAAAAAAAACTAAAAACTAATAAAAAAAATAAAAAAGCTAAAAAACTAAAAAAACTAAAAAAAGGCAAAAACTACAAAAAAAACTAAAAACTAATAAAAAAGCTAAAAAACTAAAAAAACTAAAAAAAGGCAAAAACTACAAAAAAAACTAAAAACTAATAAAAAAAATAAAAAAGCTAAAAAACTAAAAAAACTAAAAAAACTAAAAAAGGTAAAAAACTAAAAAAACTAAAAACTAAAAAAAACTAAAAAAAAGGAAAAAACTGAAAAATAAGCTAAAATAAAGGTAAAAACCAATAAAAAACTAAAAAAAAAACTGAAAAAACTAAAAAAAGGCAAAAACTACAAAAAAAAACTAAAAACTAATAAAAAAAAGTAAAAAAGCTAAAAAACTAACAAAACTAAAAAAAATAAAAAAAAGTAAAAAACTAAAAAAAATAAAAAAATAAAAAAAAACTAAAAAAAAGGAAAAAACTGAAAAATAAGCTAAAATAAAGGTAAAAACCAATAAAAAACTAAAAAGAAAAAAAGGAAAAAACTAAAAAAAATTTTCATCTAAAAAACTAAAAAAAACTAAAAAAGGTAAAAACTAAAAGAACTAAAAAAGAAAAAAATAAATGACGAAACTCAAAGAGAAAGCGACCAGGACAAAAGGAATGTTCGATTAGCAATCAACAAAGCACCGGGACACAGGGAGTATAAATGACGACCAGGACATAAGTAAAAAAAAAAAACTATCTATATAGGGGAGAGGTGGGTACAGTGGCGCAGTCTGCTACAGTGGCGCACTTGATCCCACTGCCACCTGTAATTAGATTAAATTCTAAAAAAATACGCACTAGGAGGGCAGTCACATGGTCTATGATTGTCAGCCATTTTCAATTTTTTGGAGCAATTGCAGTTTTTGAGGTATGTGATTAAGTGCTTTGAAAAATAAAATCTTGGACAAATGGAAAATATTTTTTGACTTTGCTAAGGTTTGTAGGCTACAAATAGTGTCGAATTCTGGCGAATATTAGTTCATCTGGAAGCTCCAACAATTCTAAACATAGTTCAGCCATCTGTTTGTCTCTCGGTCATTATTTCAAATTTTGGTTCACAAAATGGATAAAAGAGGGCATTTCGGATACAGTGGCGCATTTTGGTGGAGGGTATAGTGGCGCACCCCGAAATTTTTTAAATTCATAAACTTCACGTGGTAGGTAGCCTATATGATAGTTTTGACTTCTACTACTACTACTACAAACTCGTCACAGCCTTAAGCCGTCTGAGACCGACACACTGGCGAACACTTCTCCTCCATACCACCCTGTTTAAGGCTTCTGCCCCCAAAGATTTTGGGTAATTTCTTATGATCTCGTCCCAGTCTAACGTGGGACATCCTGTCCCCCCCTTCAGACCACTAAGTAGAACTAATCTAGGAATTCGATCGCCCAGGTTAGGCTGGGGTTCTAGGTTAAGCTCGGTTCAGGTTAGGCTACAAGTTCTAGAAGTTCAGTAACAAAGGCTACATCCCCCAAACATTATTGGTCTTTTGCAGAATGCCTAATGAAGCAGAGCGTATGAAGCTTGCCGTGCACGCGGTACTGGAATTGAAGCTTTCACAACGGGCTGCTGCCAAAAAATACGAGATCCCAGAGACAACACTCCGTCGATATGTAAATAAGGCTCGCAATGCATCGGACGATAAAAAGCTGACTTTAAAATTTGAGCCGAATTACCAAATCCGTCAAGTGTTAACTGATGAACTTGAACAGCAACTTCACACGATTATTTGATAAAGGCATGCAAAATGCACCATGGTTTGACACGGCTCAACGTCCGCCAATTCGCTTTCGAAATTCAAAGATGAACCAATTGAAGGTGCCATCAACATGGCATGAGAAAAAGATAATGGGGAAAGACTGGTATTACAGTTACATGAAACGCTTCCCAGACCTGTCTATCCGCAAAGCAGAGGGAACAAGCTTGGCCAGAGCCACGGCATTCAACAGAACAACTGTAAACGAGTTCTATGACAACTTGGAGACTGTTATGAATAAGTTTAAGTTTCAGCCTAGTGATATTTATAACTTAGATGAGACGGGGGCAACAACAGTGCAGAGACCACCAAATGTGATAGCACCTAAGGGCACAAACAGGTGGGCCAAGTGACTTTTGCTGAGCGAGGCGAACTGACCACAGTCTGCTGCACCATCAATGCTCAAGGTAATTTCTTGCCACCTTACTTCATCTTCCCAAGGAAAAGATTTGGCTCCCAGTTGATGAATGGTGCACCACCAGGCAGTGGCGGTAGCGGTTCTGCCAAAGGATGGATGACATCTGACATCTTCCTGCTTGTCCTCGAACACGTTGTGAAACATGCCCGCTGTACAAAAGAGAGACCCATATTGTTGATAGAAGACAACCACTCTTCTCATGTGTCGATCCAGGCCATTCAGTACTGCAAAGATAACGGGATAGTGGTTCTGACTTTGCCACCCCACACCAGCGGAAAGCTACAGCCACTGGACAGAACAGTCTACAAATCATTCAAAAACTACTACAACATCGCCTGCAATGACTGGATGGTCAGCAACCCCGGACAGACGATTGGCATCTCTATCATCGCTCAACTTGTTGGAAAGGCCTTCCAACTCTCCTTCACACAGGAAAACATAGTCAGTGGCTTTGCTGCTACTGGGATTTTCCCCTTCAACCGCCTACTTTTCACAGACGACGATTTTCTCGCATCAGCTGTGACCGACAGACCAGACCCTAATCCCAGCGCAGCTCCAGAGGCCGAAGAAGTCGAGCAAGAATTGAATAGTCATAACGAAGCGGGTCCAAGCTCTGCCTCCCCAAGCGCTGCCTCCCCTACCGCCGTTACACCCGAAGCTGTAAGGCCCTACCCAAGAGCGCCCCCCAGGAAGCTGCCAGAAGGAGCTCGGAAGAGGAAGAAAACCATCATTGCCACGGATACCCCAGTGAAAGATGCTTTAGAGAAAGAATTCATGGAAAGGGAGGCAAAAAAAGGCCAAGACTTCTAAGATTAACCCCAAGACAAAGAAAGCCGTTGTCCAAAAGCCAGTGCCAAAAAAACAGGATGTCCAACCTAAGAAAAGGGGCAGTGCTGTTGGATACTTTGCTAAATTTCACCGCAATTTCAAGAGAAACAGTCATGTAAAGACCCTGTTTTCTGATTCTTCGTCTGATGATGACTTTGGTGACTCTGCCACAAAAGGCAATAGTAGCTGTGATAGTGATGAAAGCCTCCACTGTGGCCTTGAAGACCAAAACGATCTTTTGTGTGATGATGAAGTCCGTGCTGGAGATTATGTTCTTGTTTGCGAGGGGGAGATCAAAAAGAACAAAATTTACTCCGTGGGCGAAGTCCTCTCTGAGTCCAGCTTTGACATTGAGCTCATGTATATTAAGAGAATGGTTCCTTTCTACAAGGTCATCAGGACCAGTGAAAATTACACTTTCAGCAAGTCGAGTGTCGAAATGAAGCTACCTGCTCCGAATATTTCTGGTGGCACAGAAAGACAGGCGGAGCAACTGGTCTTCCCCATTGACCTGACTGCTTACAATATTAACTAGTGTGCCTTCTTCTTTTATTTTCAGTTCATTATTTTTTATTTCTTTACTCATTATACGAAGTATTCATCTTTTAGGTATTTTCAGTTCATTATTCTGTACTTCCTTACTCATTAAACGAAGTATTCATCTTAGCAGTTTGATTGCGCCACTGTTCCAGATGGGTGCGCCACTGTTCCAGATGGGGTGCGCCATAGTTCCCGCCTAGTCGGCAACAATGGCGCAAAAAGTGGCTGTCAGAAAACATGACTCCATCAAAAACTGGTTCAAAGAAGAAGTGTGAAATAAATCACCAGTGTAGAATAATAAACTGCCTGCACAACAGTTCAAAAACCGTCCAAAAATGTTAATATTTGCCAAAGTTACGATGCTTTGACCTGAAAGTGCGCCACTGTACCCACCTCTCCCCTATATAAAAATAAGTTGTCTGTGGATCTGTGGATCGTGGATCAGGTGACGTCACCTGAAAAAACTGGATCAGGTGACGTCAAAACTGAAAAAACTAAAAAAAGGCAAAAACTACAAAAAAAACTAAAAACTAATAAAAAAAATAAAAAAGCTAAAAAACTAAAAAAACTAAAAAAAGGCAAAAACTACAAAAAAAAACTAAAAACTAATAAAAAAGCTAAAAAACTAAAAAAACTAAAAAAAAGGCAACAACTACAAAAAAACTAAAAACTAATAAAAAAAATAAAAAAGCTAAAAAACTAAAAAAAACTAAAAAAACTAAAAAAAGGTAAAAAACTAAAAAAACTAAAAACTAAAAAAAAACTAAAAAAAAAGGAAAAAACTGAAAAATAAGCTAAAATAAAGGTAAAAACCAATAAAAAACTAAAAAAAAAACTGAAAAAACTAAAAAAAGGCAAAAACTACAAAAAAACTAAAAACTAATAAAAAAAAGTAAAAAAGCTAAAAAACTAAAAAAACTAAAAAAACTAAAAAAACTAAAAAAAGGTAAAAAACTAAAAAAAATAAAAAATAAAAAAAAAAATAACAAAAAAGGAAAAAACTGAAAAATAAGCTAACATAAAGGTAAAAACCAATAAAAAACTAAAAAGAAAAAAAGGAAAAAACTAAAAAAAATTTTCATCTAAAAAACTAAAAAAAACTAAAAAAGGTAAAAACTAAAAGAACTAAAAAAGAAAAAAATAAATGACGACACTCAAAGAGAAAGCGACCAGGACAAAAGGAATGTTCGATTAGCAATCAACAAAGCACCGGGACACAGGGAGTATAAATGACGACCAGGACATAAGTAAAAAAAAAAATTAACAAAACTAAAAAGAAGGTAAAAACTACAAAAAAACTAAAAAGAAAAAAAAACTAAAAACTAATAAAAAAACTAAAAAATATAAAAATCTAAATAAACTAAAAAAGAAAAAAAAAGGAAAAAAATAAAGGAGAAAAACAAAACTAAAAAACGAATGTATATACAGACCGGTACACCGGGATACAAATGACGACCGGGACACAGGGAATATAAATGACGAACGGGACACAGGGACACAACTACAACGGGGACACCGGGGGAAACAGGGGGATATAAATGACGACCGGGACAAAAAAACTAAAAAGAAAAAAAAAACTTAAAACTAATAAAAAAAACTAAAAAATCTAAAAATCTAAATAAGCTAAAAAAGAAAAAAAAAAGGAAAAAAATAAAGGAGAAAAACAAAACTAAAAAACGAATGTATATACAGACCGGGACACCGGGATAGACCGGGATAGACCGGGACGACACAGGGACACAACTACAACGGGGACACCGGGGGAAACAGGGGGATGTAAATGACGACCGGGACACCGGGACAGGGAATGGTCGATTAGCAATCACCATCAACAAAGCTCAAGGGCAATCATTAGAATCATGAGGTATAGATCTGAATACAGATTGTTTTCCCATGGACCATTATATGTTGCATGTTCAAGAGTCGGTAAACCTGACAATCTATTTATATGCAAAGACAATGGAACAGCAAAGAATGTTGTATATTCGCAAGTTTTACGTAGTTAAAACCATATATATATATATATATATATATATATATATATATATATATATATATATATATATATATATATATATCTATCTATATTCACAGGTGGGACATAGGGACACAACTACAATGGCGCGTAACTATTATGGCGCGTAACGACTTACGCGCGCGGGGGGGCTTGGGGGGGGGCGCGAAGCGCCCCCACCAACTAGGTGTTGGGGTGGCGCGAAGCGCCACCCCAACAGCTAGTATATATATAAAAATAAGTTGTCTGTCTGTCTGTGGATGGATCAGGTGACGTCACCTGAAAAAACTGGATCAGGTGACGTCAAAACTGAAAAAACTAAAAAAAGGCAAAAACTACAAAAAAAAACTAAAAACTAATAAAAAAAATAAAAAAGCTAAAAAACTAAAAAAACTAAAAAAAGGCAAAAACTACAAAAAAAACTAAAAACTAATAAAAAAGCTAAAAAACTAAAAAAACTAAAAAAAAGGCAAAAACTACAAAAAAAACTAAAAACTAATAAAAAAAATAAAAAAGCTAAAAAACTAAAAAAACTAAAAAAACTAAAAAAATGTAAAAAACTAAAAAAACTAAAAACTTAAAAAAACTAAAAAAAAAGGAAAAAACTGAAAAATAAGCTAAAATAAAGGTAAAAACCAATAAAAAACTAAAAAAAAAACTGAAAAAACTAAAAAAAGGCAAAAACTACAAAAAAAAAACTAAAAACTAATAAAAAAAGTAAAAAAGCTAAAAAACTAAAAAAAACTAAAAAAACTAAAAAAAGGTAAAAAACTAAAAAAAATAAAAAATAAAAAAAAAATAAAAAAAAAGGAAAAAACTGAAAAACAAGCTAAAATAAAGGTAAAAACCAATAAAAAACTAAAAAGAAAAAAGGAAAAAACTAAAAAAAATTTTCATCTAAAAAACTAAAAAAAACTAAAAAAGGTAAAAACTAAAAGAACTAAAAAAGAAAAAAATAAATGACGAAACTCAAAGAGAAAGCGACCAGGACAAAAGGAATGTTCGATTAGCAATCAACAAAGCACCGGGACACAGGGAACTGAAAAATAAGCTAACATAAAGGTAAAAACCAATAAAAAACTAAAAAGAAAAAAAGGAAAAAACTAAAAAAAATTTTCATCTAAAAAACTAAAAAAACTAAAAAAGGTAAAAACTAAAAGAACTAAAAAAGAAAAAAATAAATGACGACACTCAAAGAGAAAGCGACCAGGACAAAAGGAATGTTCGATTAGCAATCAACAAAGCACCGGGACACAGGGAGTATAAATGACGACCAGGACATAAGTAAAAAAAAAAATTAACAAAACTAAAAAGAAGGTAAAAACTACAAAAAAACTAAAAAGAAAAAAAAAACTAAAAACTAATAAAAAAACTAAAAAATCTAAAAATCTAAATAAACTAAAAAAGAAAAAAAAAGGAAAAAAATAATGGAGAAAAACAAAACTAAAAAACGAATGTATATACAGACCGGTACACCGGGATACAAATGACTACCGGGACACAGGTAATATAAATGACGACCGGGACACAGGGACACAACTACAACGGGGACACCGGGGGAAACAGGGGGATATAAATGACGATCGGGACAAAAAAACTAAAAAGAAAAAAAAAACTAAAAACTAATAAAAAAACTAAAAAATCTAAAAATCTAAATAAGCTAAAAAAGAAAAAAAAAGGAAAAAAATAAAGGAGAAAAACAAAACTAAAAAACGAATGTATATACAGACCGGGACACCGGGATACAAATGACGACCGGGACACAGGGAATATAAATGACGACCGGGACACAGGGACACAACTACAACGGGGACACCGGGGGAAACAGGGGGATGTAAATGACGACCGGGACACCGGGACAGGGAATGGTCGATTAGCAATCACCATCAACAAAGCTCAAGGGCAATCATTAGAATCATGAGGTATAGATCTGAATACAGATTGTTTTCCCATGGACCCATTATATGTTGCATGTTCAAGAGTCGGTAAACCTGACAATCTATTTATATGCAAAGACAATGGGACAGCAAAGAATGTTGTATATTCGCAAGTTTTACGTAGTTAAAACCATATATATATATATATATATATATATATATATATATATATATATATATATATATATATATATATATATATCTATATTCACAGGTGGGACATAGGGACACAACTACAATGGCGCGTAACTATTATGGCGCGTAACGACTTACGCGCGCGGGGGGGCTTGGGGGGCGCGAAGCGCCCCCACCAACTAGGTGTTGGGGTGGCGCGAAGCGCCACCCCAACAGCTAGTATATATATATATAACGTGATTGACAGAATTGGAATGGATACTCTCTATTTAGGGGAGTTGCGGGTGATTTCCAGAACTTTGGCGAGCTCGGACAATGAAAATTAGGTGTGTCAGAGACCTACACAAATTGACATGATAACAGTCTTTTCCCCAATTCGATCCTTTGGGGGGCTGGAAGGAGAGGAAAAATTGAAAAAAATGAGGTATTTTTAGCTTACGAGTGGGTGATGGGATCTCAATGAAATTTGATATTTAGAAGGATCTCGTGTCTCAAAGCTCTTTTTCTAAATCCCGACCGTATCCGGTGATATTGGGGGAGCTGGAGGGGAAAACGGGAAATCTTGGGAAACGCTTAGAGTGGAAAGATCGGGATGAAAGTTGGTGGGAAGAAAAAGCACAAGTCCTAGATACGTGATTGACATAACCGGACTGAATCCATTCTCTTTGGGGGAGTTGGGGGCGGGGGTGTTAAATCAGAAAAATTCGAAAAATTGATGTATTTTTAACTTAAGAACGGGTGACCGTTAATGAGGTATTTTTAAATTTGATACTTGAAAGGAACTCATGTCTCAGAGATCGTTTTAAAACCCGACCAGATCTGGTGACATTGGCGGGAAGTTGGAGGGGGAAACCGGAAACCTTGGAAAACACTTAGTGGGGAGATCGGGATGAAACTTGGTGGGTAGAATGAGCAATTGTCTTAGATACGTGATTGACGTAACCGGACTGGATCCGCTATCTTTGGGGGAGTTAGGGGGTCTGGTGCTTTGGCGTGTTCGGTGCTTCTGGACGTGCTAGGACGATGAAAATTGGTAGAATTGCCCGAGACCTGAACAAATTGACTTGATAAAGTCGTTTTCCCCGTTTCGACCATCTGGGGGGCTGAAGGGAGAGGAAAAATTAGAAAGAAATGAGGCATTGTTAACTTACGAGTGTGTGATCGGATCTTAATGAATTTCGATATTTAGAAGGAGCTCTTATTTTAGATCCCGACCTGCATTAAGCCTATGATTTTTCTTTTAAATCAATCTATTGATTCTTAGAATTTTGCTCAAGCCATATGAGCTCTTAGCTCTTGTTTTTTTCTTTGGTTATGACCAAATCAAATACTGATTTAAAGACGTTATTCCTCATATTATCACAAAGGAATTTACTTCAAATTTCAGGTCTATTCTCAGTACATTTCTGATTCGACTCTAAATCTAGAAAATCACCAACTTCAATGGAAAACTAGTCACACAAATATACTAGACTACCCAACCAAGAAAAAAAAGAAAAATGTAGAAAAAAAAAATATTTCCTGTTGAAGACGTGAACAGTGTGCGTTCTAAATAAGTGATATCTACACCAAAATGTGAAAATTTTTGTCCTTAGTACAATTAATCTCTACAGTACTGTATTTTTGATATCCTTTGTCCCGCTCTGTGGCTCTAAGATACTCCGAAATCTAGTGAATCTAGGTAATTACCATACAGAGGAAAGTGTAAGCAATACAGAGGAAACAACAAACTAAGGCGTTTCCTAAACATTATATATAAATTTCAATTCCATGATCAGCAAAATTCTCCTGCTGGATAGTTTTTTATCAAGAATAAGAAATCAGGATGCATAGATTATGGGAGAGATAAACTCTCCATGATTACGAAAACGTCCCCAATCTGGGAATTATAACATGACATAACACACACCTTGTCGTGCGTATTTACTTGAAAAAAAAATGGCTCGGATGAAGATTTCGATAAAATAATCAGATTTCCAGTGAGGTTCTCTCTCTACCTCTCACAAACACTTTAAAAAAAACAACACTTTTTTCTCATTTTCATTTGACTGATCAAAACAATAACTTCGCCACAATAATTGTGTAACGAGCTAGCTTTCCACTCAGAAATGTATTTTGGATCTAGAGGTGTAATTACAGGAAAACTCGACTGGCAAATGTCCAGGTTAAATTGTGATACAGATAGTGACGTAAAATGTAAACAAATGACATATTTTTGTACCATTAAAACATCATAGGCAGCGCAATAGCGTTGCCTAAGTGAAGAGTGATGTGGGCACGATATAATATTTTTTCAGGCCTGAGTACTTTGTAAAGAAGGAGTATTTGTAGAAACTTCGAAAAGGATTCATTCGCATGAAGATTGAAAGTTCTAGTGTCCTGTTTAACAGTCAAAAATTATTGAAGGGCAAACAAAGCCCCGCCCCTCCCCCCTATCATTTTCCCAAACACATCCAATTTGGAGATGTCAACCTCCCACAGTCCTAAGGGCAAGAGCTTTAAGCTAGGCAATTCGTTCATTGGTTACGTATATTATATATTATTGAGAAAGGTATGCATTATTTGACCTTTCAAACGGTTTGTGGTAATGAACTGTACGTAAGGAGCGACCCTATTCAAAAGTAACCGAAACTTTAAAAAACGGATTTTTGATACAAAAAGATGCATCAAAAGAATAACATTTTTATTCTGACTTCAAATATATAGGGTTCATCAATTTTAGTCTTACCCATCAAAAGATACGAACCTGAGAAAAGTTGCCTTGTTTTCGAAAAAACGAGGGAAACAGTCCCTAAAAGCCATAGCATCTAAATGAAAATCACACCATCAGATTCAGCGTATCAGAAAGACGTTTCAAGCTCCTTTCAAGCTTGCTGTAGACGTTTCAAGCTCCTATCTGCAAAGATGTGGAGTTCTGTGTTTTTTTTTTGCCAGAAGAAAGATCACGGATGCGTACTTTTTTCCCCGCTAACTTAATCCCCTAATCCCCTACTTAATCCCGACGACTTAATCCCCTACAGTCTCCGGGGAAAGGGCTATAAATTATGAACTTTGCCCATTCTTCACAAATTAAACAGAAAAACAAGTTTTTTTTTAACTGAAAGTAAGGAGCGACATTAAAACTTAAAACGAACAGAAATTCTTCAGTATATGAAAGGGGTTGACCCCTCCTCAACGCCTCACTCTTTACGCTAAAGTTTTTATTGTTTTAAAAGTAGAGTTGTGACAAAGAGTCGTACTTTAGCGTAAGGAGCGGGGCGTTGAGGAAGGGAAAGGCCCTTTAATATACGGAATATTTTTGTTCATTTGAAGTTTTTATATCGCTTCTTACTTTCAGTTCAAAAAACTTGTTGTTTTTTCATTTAATTTATGACTGTTTTTGAATTAATGCAGGTTTTGAATTTGGCTTACCGTGCATGAATAATTAAAACAAAATTTGCATAGTCATTCTGTTGTTTCTAAATAATAATAATCCAAGTTTGATTTTTGTTCCGGTTATTTAAGAATGACTCCTGCACCACAAAAGCCATTTGATTAAAATAATAACCTCTTTTAAAAGTTAAAAAAGAAATTTTAGCGTAAGAGCGGGCTATTCAGGAGAGATAACCCATCTCATATACTTAATATTTTCTATTCGTTTTAAATTACTGTTGCTTCTTACTTTCAGTTAAAAAAACTTGTTTTTTATTTAATTGCTCATGGTTTTTTAAATAATGTCAGGTAAATCCAGCTCCCCTCCATGGAAAATTCCCTTCCCTCACGAGAAATTTTTTCATGGAAAGATTCTTCCATGTAACTTAAATTAGCGCTATTTGTAGAACTAACTTTGTAAGGCATAGTAACAAAACGGCCAAAGAGGTCGAAACTATATTTAAGAAAATGAGAGTCAAAAGTTGAGCAATTCTCAAATGACAGAAATTAATGAAAGAACCTTACTTTAAAAGATACACGCAATAATTTATATTCGTTTTATATTTTAATGTTATTCCTTACTTTCAGTTGGAAAAAGCTTGCTTATAGTTTATTTAATAAAATCTCTCTCTCTCTTTCTTTCTCTCTCTCTCTCTCTCTCTCTCTCTCTCTCTCTCTCTCTCTCTCTCTCTCTCTCTCTCTCTCTCTCTCTCTCTCTCTCTCTCTCCCTCTCTCTCTCTCTCTCTCTCTCTCTCTCTCTCTCTCTCTCTCTCTCTCTCTCTCTCTCTCTCTCTTTCTTTCTCTCTCTCTCTCTCTCTCTCTCTCGCTAATTCTCTCTCTCTTCAAACAATAATTGTGTTACGAGCTAGCTTTCCACTCAGAAATGTATTTTGCATCTAGAGGTGTAATTACAGGAAAACTGGACTAGCGAATGTCCAGTTTAAATTATGATACAGATAGTGATGTAAAATGAAAACAAATGACATTAAATAGAATATTTGCCTCTTTTTCGAAAAAAGGTGAAACCCCGCTCCCCATAAAAGTCATAGAATCTTAATGAAAATCACACCATCAGATTCAGTGTATCACAAAACCCTACTGCAGAGGTTTCAAGCTCCAATCTGCAAAAATTCGAAATTCCTATTTTTTTTGCCAGAAGAAAGATCATAGATGCGTGTTATTTTTTTCCCAGGGGTGATCATACATCACCCCTAAAATGTCAGGGGTCCTAAAATGTCACTCGAACGGAGAGGGCTCATAAGAACGGAAATCAAAAGTTCTAGTGCCCTTGACGAATATAGCGACGAAATAGCGACGAAAAATAGACCACACTGCCTTTCCATAACAAACAAATACAAAGTAGAAACAATAGGAAAAATCTTTTCAAGACAGTGGAAATCAGTTCTGTGAATATTTCGGCCCTATGTCAAAGGGCCCTCTTCAGCACAAAACGAGAACAAGAGAGAAAATATGTATATATAAATAAACTTACATTAAATACTTCAACGAAGTTCAACCAGGACTGACAAAAAGAATGGAGTGAGAATATAAACTCATTCAAACTAAAGAGAACAAAGTGATTAAATGCAATTTCTCAGAGCCAACCTTGCTTTTTTAGCAGCCTGTCTCAAAAGCCTTTTCGTAGCGGGTTCAGTACTATTATAAATCGGTTTAGTAAAATATTTTGTTAGATCGTTTTTAATTAAAAACGATCTACTGTGCTGAAGTTTTAAAAACAATTCTCGTATTGTGCTGAAGACGGCCCTTGGACATAGAGCCGAAATATTCACAGAACTCATTTCCACTGTC
This sequence comes from Artemia franciscana, assembly GCF_032884065.1. Classification (NCBI taxonomy): domain Eukaryota; kingdom Metazoa; phylum Arthropoda; class Branchiopoda; order Anostraca; family Artemiidae; genus Artemia; species Artemia franciscana. The sequence goes on from NC_088871.1 coordinate 23,708,472, forward strand.
TTGAAAAGATTTTCCCTATTGTTTCTACTTTGTATTTGTTTGTCTAGTGTCCTTCTTAAGTGACCAAAAAAATTGGAGTGCAACTAGGCCCGCAAATATGCTAATTTTTTTCTAAAGCCACCGGATCAAACTTTTCAGATGGCCATTTTGCTCAGTAGAGTAAAAAAAAATCTCATATCTACGCCTTTGAGGACGACTTAATCCCCCAGGTTCCCGGGGGAACGGCTGCAAGCTATGAACTTTGCCCATTGTTTCCATATAGTATTGGCTATTGGGAAGTAAACATACATTTTCATGGGAGATTTTTCTGGTTGGGGAGATGTTTACGTTGGAGGATCTTTCCATGGAGGAATTTCCATGGGGGGTGAGCATTTCCATGAAGGGGGCGCTGGATTTTTCAGCATTATTTAAAAAAAAAACGAAAAATAAAACAAAAACAAGTTTTTGCAACCGGAAGTAAGGAGCAACATAAAACTTAAAAACAACAGAAATTATTAAGTATATGTAAGAGTTCGTCCCCTCTTCAATACCTCGTTCTTTACGTTAAAGTATTTTTAGTAATTTCAAAAGGGCTATTTATTCTAATTAAGTAGCCGTTGTGATTCAGCGGTCATTATCCAAAAATTAGAACAAAAAGCGAACTTTAACGTAAAGAGCGAGGTATTGACGAGGGGACGAACCCCATCATATACGTAACAAAAACATACAAATATAGAAGTTCGTTGTGTATGTTAGTTCGCAAGTTACGTATATTTATTACTAATAAAAGCGTTCGCAAATAAAATTAAACATTCTAGTGGCCTATTTAAGTAGGCAAGAAATTAGAGGGCATCTAGGCCCCCTCCCCCGCCTCTTTTTGTCTCAGAATTGTCAGATCAAAACTTTGATAAAGCCATTTAGCCAAAAAAGTAAAATTAATGTGCAAATTTCGTTTTAATTATTCATGTACGGTGAGCCAAAATCAAAACCTGCATTAATTCAAAAACGTCCAGAAATTAAATATGAATTTTTTTTTTTAGCTAAAAGTAAGAAGCGACATTAAAACTTAAAACAGACAGAAATTATTCCGTATATATAACGGGCTGTCGCCTCCTCAACGCCCCGCTCTTTACGCTAAAGTTTGACTCTTTCTTACATCTCTACTTTTAAAACAATAAATAACTTAAGCATAAAGAGCAGGGCGTTGAAGAGGGGGCAGCTCCTTTCATATTCAAAATAGTTTCTGTTCGTTTTAAGTTTTAATGTTGCTTCTCACTTTCAGCCAAAAAAAAACTTGTTTCTTTTATTTAATTCTTTCCAAAAACACGAAAGGCCTTCAAGTAAGCCTTTCAGAGAATGTGGAGGGGAGTGTCGGACGGAATCAAAACACGTTATGTTCGTGCGGGTTGTAAAAAGGGCATAACTCAGGAATGACTGAGCATATTAATTTGGGAATTTCAGGAAATGATCAATTGACCAAAAAGGTAATGTTTATAAGCTACTAACACGCTACTACATTTACAATGCTGAGGGGAAATTCAAACTAAATCAAAAGACACTATGCGCATCCACATTGACAAAAGAGCGTATCTCAAGAATGAATTTGGGTATTAAGTTAGAACTTTCAGAGAAGGCTTAAAGGGGTAGATCATTTGACCAAAAGCCAATATAAATGCACGTTGTTACTACTACTACTACTGCCACATTAACTAATGTTAACACTACTACAGCTACTACTTCTATTGCAAGTACTTGTAAGGCTAAGATCATTAAGATGAAAATTTCAAGAAGTATACGAAAATACAAGTTATCAAAAGAACATGTCAATATCCTAAAAAAGGTAAACAATACGGCATTAGACATTCCAGTCCCTACCGGCGGTGCTGATCTCCGTTTCTTGACCCTTCAGTCAGGAAGTGCAATGAGGGGTTGGGGGCCAACCATCCTCTGCTTTCTCACACCCTTCCTGTTTACCTTCCCCAGATTTCTCCAGGTACCCATTTAGAGCTGGGTAGACTCTGATTGAGCTTACAGAGCTACAACACTGACCCCAGTCCAAAATTATGTAATTGGGTACACTAGGATTCAAACCCTCGCCCTCTCGGACAAAGGATCCTAAGTCCAGCGCACCAATCCACACGGCTACCAATGCCCTAGCAACGTCAATGTTCAAGCAAAGGCTCATTATATTAAGTTGTAACATCCAAGACTTGATGAGAGGGATATTCAACTGACCAAAAGGCAATAAGTTAAAACTACTGCTGCTACTAGTACAAGTGCTATTTCTATTAATACTACAACTGTAGTAATACTACATTAATACTATATTAATACTACAGTTATAACAGTTAAAGCTAGGGATTCATTGACATTGATCGAAAATCTGACTATAAGTGTTACCTCAGTTATCGATGGTTTGTTTCTAATAAACTAGTACCGAATTTTATGAAAACTAATTTTATGGTTTTTGGTCGTTCAAAACGTTCCACTCGAGAGATTTCTTGTGAGGAGCTACAGGTTGGTGACCAAAAAATTTGTAGGGTCCAATCATATCGTTATTTAGGAGTTTTTCTTGATCCCATTTCGTAATCATATTGAGTATTTAAGATTAAAACTTGCTCAAAATATTGGGTCGATGTACCGTGTGAAGAATATTTTTCCTTTTACCATTTTAAAAATAATTTACCACTCTCTAATTACTTCTTATTTGAATTATTGCTCAGTTGTATATCTTAATACATTTTGGAAGCATATAAAACCCTTACAGGTACTATAAAATAGGGCAATAAGAATACTTGGAAATTTCTTACATCGACCTTCAAAACTTGAAAATGTTTCGGAAACTAAAACATTATTCCTCTTCTTAAATTTGTTAGATTTAAATGATATACGAATATTACATGCTTCCATATGGCATTTTCAAATCCAAAATTCTAAAAATTATTTCTATGACAAATCTCTGTTAATCTTACTTCCTCGTTCGGATTGTCGGAGGTCTAGGATGTATCAAATCCCTTTTGTAAGCTCTGAAAGGTCAAAGTTTTCGATTAGATACCAAATACCCTTCATTGCTAACAATCATAAGCTGAATGATAAAATTCTGTTTGATCCATCCCAAAAATCTCAGCAAAAATCTCAGCTAAATTTAAAAAAGCAAGTATTAAAGATTATTTGCTAAAATTTTGATTATTCACCATTGATGATGGAAATTTAAAATTTAAAATTTTAATTTTAAATTTAAATTATTTGATCTTCTTATTTGTGTGTTTGTTTTTGTGTCCCTGTGTCTGGGAAGGCCTCCCACGCCCCTCCTGTCCAATATTTATATATTTACTTATCTTTTATGAGTTTTTTTTTCTATTTTGTGTGTCTTCTACCGTATTATACTTTGAAATCCTTATTACGATGAGATGTTGATGTTTTTTCTTATGTTTTTGCACTGTCCCAGCCTTACGAGCTCTGCTCTCTGTTGGGGCATAATATTGTTTGTGTATTTTTTTAAATTGAATAAAGAAAAAGTTGAAAGTTAAAGTTGAAGTTAGCTGTGAGTACTATTACAACTATGCCTAGAGGTATGCAAGTTAAATTTTTGAGGAACTTGGAGAAGGAAATCTGAACTGAATCACAACATGCCGTCTGCATGCATGTTGTCAAAAGGGTTATCAGCAATATCCTAGAAACAGTTTAGTGTGTGAACCTGAAACTAACAGGGCTTTTTGTGGGGGATGCTGAAATAACCAAAAGACAAATATTGCGTCCTAGTACTGTTGCTTCTTGTTATAACACTACTAGTGCTGTTATTATTACTATTTCTACTACTACTACTACTACTGCCAGTAAAGCTAAGGGTACTACTATTAATTCTACTACTACTACTATTACTGCTGGTAGTACTACTACTGCTACTAAAGCTAAGGGTATTAAGGCGAAAAATTTGAAAAATATCGAAGCTGTATAGAACTAAATCGAAACACACTATGCCCACACAGGTTGTCAAGAGGATGCATCAGAAATACTTTAGGAACGGTTGAAAGTATTAACTTGAAACTTTCAGCGTGTGCTGAAGGGTATGTTGAACAAACCAGGGGTTATGGGCGTATACTGCTGCTAGTGCTACTACGCAATCTAAGGGTATTTAGGTGAAGCTTTCAATGGATATTTAGGCGGATGTCAAACTAAAGCCAAACGAACAAGGACCATGGAGATTTTCAAAAACGTGACAAAGCAATATTTCACGCGTCCAATAAAAATTTTGATACGTCCATTTTGTTCAGCATGGTAGAACAGTCTAGTAACTATGTCTCTAGGGATATTGGGTATGTCACCGCCCCTGTATGTCTACTACAATTGATTATGCTCTTACAATTGTAAAAATCAAAAGAGTGAAGTGTATACAAATTGTCAAAGAGCATAGATATAACTTTTTTGAGTAATGGTATTAGGTTTTATTTTCAAGGTCAACTTGACGAGGTATGAAATCACCATTAGTAAATAAATGAACCCCAAACTAACAGAAATTACAACAAATAGCCGTGTTAAGTTCAAAACAAGTGAAAGTTAACATGAGTAGGGCTAACAACCCCCGTGCCTTCTCATGACCAGAACATAATTTCACGGCTGTTCGTAACTTCCAATAACACACTTCTTTCTGGCTTGATTTTGGGTGAGCAGAACTACTAATTCTAACGTCGGTAAAACCTCTTCGCAGTACCAAGCCACCAGAGACTAATACGCTTACACGCGATCCTCCTCTGCTCCACTCTATTCACAAGTATGAATTCCTCAAAATCCAGAGCAATACTGTATAGCTAAATTGGCTATGGTTTCCTCGAGATCCACTGTTTCTCAAAGCCACGTTTCAAGAAATTTGAGCAAAATCACTCTTCCTCTAAAATATTCCCTAAGTATATACCAAAATTCATATATAAAGCTCAAGTTTTAGCAGAAAAATATGCATTTTTTTGGAGGTGGTTGAAAAGATAACTTCTTTTCTAGGGGTGCCAATTGGAGAAGGAGGGCAATCGTATCGTAATAGTCTCATTTCTTTCAACAAAATGGTAAAATATGAAACATGAAGGCAATTACCCATTAAAAACGTTATCTAAAATTATCTTTTTCATTGAAGATTTTGTTAGAGGAATTACCGGATACAAAAATAGCTAGATGAAGGAAATGCACGACGGTATTATGTATCCCAATCAGTAAAAGGAGGAGAGAATGAAATTGGTTACTGGTGGATTTATGAGTGAAATGAGCTACTCACCGTAACCTGCAAAAGTATCTTATTCCACTAAAAAATTCAGGCCTTTGCTGGGTTACCAGTCGGTAGCCTTAATTCTATGACAGAGCTTAAGCACGAGTGACTATACTGGTAGCCCAATTCACGGTAACGAGCTGTAAGCAATGGGTGACGTCGGCCAATACTAGCGGAAACTAAAAAAAAAAGGCAGTTTTGATGACAATGATTGCAGAACCCCTATGGATATAAATGCAAATTTGGAAAAGGGGATTAAGATAATGCTAGAAAATCAAATGATCCAGAAATAGAGTGAGGAAGCAACGAACTTGAAAACGTTAAGACTTTATAAGGATGTTTAGGTGATTTAGGGGCATAATTTCCATTTGAAATTGAATTTACTAGCTAGGTATCTGACTTACGGGATGCACCTTAAGACTAAATGTCTTCTAATTAGAACAAAATTTGGAAGTTTTGCAAAAGAAAGAAGTTTTGAAGAGCACATGTAAGCTTGTCCGGTTTGCAAAGACGAGGAAGATGATTTTGTGCATTGCTTGTGCAGGGGCCAGGAACTCTCGCAAATAAAGGAAGATAATTTGGGAAAAATGAGTTTATACTTCCAGGTGTCTTAAAGTACGTCTCCACAATTTATCTGTAGAACAGCGAGGTATCTTGAAAATGTACGGACTAAACAGGAAATTTCGGTATATTCATTAAATGAAGCGTTCCGTTTATGTTTTTTCTATGTGATAGGACTTTTGAAGAGAAGGGATCGCTGACGTACGTTTATTTGTGCTTTTGTCCCGTACACTGTCACTTTTTTGGCTTTAAATATCCTTCGTCCTATCTTAACTAATACATAAAAACATCCCTTTATGGTGACTCAAAACATAAAAAATGCATCAAGTTCAAAAGAATCATCAAAAGCTAAGACCCAGGGAAAATTTGCCTGGTTTTTGAAAGGAGGCAAAAAAAACCTAAGAGGGCAAGCAATCTTGATCAGGTCTAACGCACGGGTAAACCCCCATGGAGAGGTTTCAAACTTCTATCTACAAAAATTTGGAATGTTCCCTTTTCTGAGAAAATAGATTACAGATGAGCGCTTAGTTGTTTGTTTTTGATTTTTTTTTTTCCAGGAGTGATCGTATCAAACTGATAGTCTTATAAAATCGGGAAAAGGCTCATTCGAACGGAAATTTTAAATTCTAGTGCCCTTTCTTAAGTAGTCATTAAGATTGTGCCATAGAAAAGTGGCGTTTTTTGGCAAAAAAATGTAATCTTGGCCTAACGGGGACCAAGTTGCTATTGGTTTAAAATTCTGATATAACCAAACCTTTAAAATTATTGATCAACTATATATTGAACTTCCCAGCATCGAATGTCGTAATACCACGCGGTGGCGTGTTCGTTCATAAAGAGTCACATAGTCAAACAGTTCGTGGTAACGAACTGTAGTAAGGAGCAACCCGGCTCAATAGTAACCAAAACTTTAAAAAATTGAATTTTGATACCAATAGCTACATCAAAAGAATTGCATTTTAATGCTGATTTTAAATATATAAGTTTCATCAAGTAATCTTACCCATAAAAAGTTACGAGCCTGAGAAAATTTGCCTTATTTCAGAAAATAGGGGGAAACAACCCCTAAAAAACATAGAATCTTAACGAAAATCACACCATCATATTCAGCGTATCAGAAAACCCTAATGTAGAAGTTTCAAGCTCCTATCTACAAAAATGTGGAATTTTGTATTTTTTGCAAGATGGCAGATCACGGATGCGTGTTTATTTGTTCTTTTTTGTGTGTTCTTTTTTTCCAAGGGGTGATCGTATTGACCCAGTGGTCCGAGAATCTTGCGAGAGGGTTCATTCTAACGGAAACGAAAATTTCTAGTGCTCTTTTTAAGTGACCAAAAAAATTGGAGGCACCTAGGCCCCCTCCCACGCTAATTATTTTCCCAAAGTCAGCGGATTAAAATTCTGAGATAGCCATTTTATTCAGCGTAGTCAAAAAACCTTTAACTATGTCTTTGGGGACGACATTCCCCGACAGTCCCCGTAGGAGGGGCCGCAAGTTACAAACTTTGACCAGTGCTTACATATAGTAAAGGTTATTTGGAAGAGTATAGATGTTTTCTGGGGGATTTTTAGGTTGAGGGGGGGGCTTAAAAGAGAAGGATATGTTGGGGGAACTTTCTTTGGAGGAATTTGTCATGGGGGTAGAAAAGTTTCATGAAGGCAGAGCAGGATTTTTTAGAATTATTTAAAAAAATGAAAAAAATAAATATGAAAAAGTTTTTCAACTGAAAGTAAAGAGAAGCATTAAAACTTAAAACGAACAGAAATTATTACGTGTATGATGGGCTCACCTCCTCCTAATACCTCGCTCTTTGCGCTAAAGCATTTTTAGTAATTTCAACTATTTATTCTACGGCTTTTGTGATTCAGGGGTCATTCTTAAGAAATTGGGACATGATTTAAGCTTTAGTGTAAAGAGCGAGGTACTGACGAGGGGGTGAATCCCTTCATATACATAATAAAAACATGCGAATACAGAAGTTCGTTACGTAAGCTAATTTGTAAGTTACGTATATCTTTTACTAATAAACATTCGTAAAAAAAAGTTCTAGTTGCCTTTTTAAGTAACCAAAAATCGGAGGGCAACTAGGCCTCCTCCCCTCGCTCCTTTTTTTCTCAAAATCACTCGATCAAAACTACGAGAAAGCCAATTAGCCAAAAAAATAGATATGCAAATTTTGTTTTAATTATTCATCTGCGGAAAACCAAAATCAAAACATGCATTAATACAAAAACGTTCAAAATTAAATAAAAAGAACAATTTTTTTTAACGGGAAGTAAGGAGCGACATTAAAACTTAAAGCGAACAGAAATTACGTCGTATATGAAAGGGCTGCTTCCTCATCAACGCCCCACTCTTTACATCAAAAGAATTGCATTTTAATGCTGGTTGTAAATATATAAGTTTCATCAAGTTTAATCATATCCATCAAAAGTTACGAGCCTGAGAAAATTTGCCTTATTTTAGAAAATAGTGGGAAACAACCCCTAAAAGTCATAGAATCTTAACAAAAATCACACTATCAGATTCAGCGTATCAGAGAACCCTATTGTAGAAGTTTCAAGCTCCTATCTACGAAAATGTGGAATTTTGTGTTTTTTGCCAGAAGGCAGATCACGGATGCGTGTTTTTTTTCCCAGGGGTGATCGTATCGACCCAGTGGTCCGAGAACTTGTGAGAGCGCTAATTATAACGGAAATAAAAAGTTTTAATGTTGCTCCTTGCTTCCCTTAAAAAAAAAAAAACTTGTTTTTTTTTATTTATTCATACAGAACCAATGGTTAACATGGATGTATATTTTAGAGTTGTATTTGATTGAGTTGATTCACTTGATGTTCGATAAAATTATGTGTAGTGAAGTATAATTGTGTATCATTTATTATGAAGGAAAATTGGTGGGTCATTGTATAGGAGAAAGAAGGCGTTGCCTAATGTCATCACTGCTAAAACGAACTGAGGTAACAGCTTAAAAATCTTGCTTTGACCTAACTTTGCAATTGAGGCTAAAACAATCGAACACTCCTCATTCATCCTATATTTTTCAAAGTTTCGGTTTGGCAATCACCGTAGAAATCGATAAAGATATAAAGCAGCTTTTTATAATTTCAATCCAGTCCAATCTCCGAGTTCCCTAACTGCATGTACAGAATTTGGCGCTTTCATAATGAAATATACTAAAATATGATGAAAATATAACATTTTAGGAACAACATTATTGAAAGTACAATAGAGAATTTTGGAAAGCTGGCAGCTCAGAACGCACTGTATTAAATACCTAACCTAATTTAACCAAAATACCAACTCTATATATTAAACATTTAATTCATATATACTTTACATAATAGTTTATCTCACTGAGCTTAAGCTTTATCTCCGAATGGAAACAGAAAAACCGGTTGTAAACAGATAAAATAGATCAAACTTCTCGAGTCTGGTCAGGAAATTTAACAAGCACCCAAAATTTCACACATTTCAGTATAACTGTTCCAGAAAGCTACACCAAGCAACTGAGAGGGGGGAGGACTCTGGCACTACGAATATCCACAATAAAAAGGACAGGTTTTCCAGAAGTTGCTTTCTCTTCAAAAGAAAATCGATACTTTTTGTTACCTACTCAAGAATTGAAGTTGGGTTAAACATAATGAAATAAACCAAAATATGACGAAAATATAATAGTTTAGTAACAAAATTGTGGAAACTACAGCAGAGAATTTTGGAAGGGGGGTTGCCCAGAGCTCATTATATGAAATATATAACCTAACCTAAACCAAAATATAAACTTAACGTTTACAGTAATTAAAATATAGCCACTATGTTGTTTTCTACCGAGCCGAAGCTAATTGTCTGGTATAAAGACCGTAAAAACCGGTTATTTCACGATCCAATTTCTCGAGTGTGTACTAGCTAACAAGGAAGTACCAAAAATTCTAACAACATGTATACACACAGGGTTTTTTTGGGGGGACTAATTTCCAAAAGGAGGCATATTTAGGATAAACATACAATTGATATGCGAACTATGAGATACTGGAAGATTTCCCCCCTTCTTCGGTCTGCGATTATGCTAGAGCTACGCAAACTGTTATTTTGTGAAACTTCCTACTTTTTTGTTTATGCCCGTAGGTTTGGATTGCATTCATCAAAGTTCTCAAATTTGAGCTACAATGACACTGGACTGGACTCTCATTAAAAAAAACCGGTTTGCGGATAGTGTTGATAACCGGTGTGACGAAGAATCTAATTACAATCACAACAGCAATATCAAGCACGCGAAATAAATGTATCTAAAAATCAAAACAGCATTATATCTACTCAGGGACGTAGTTCCAGCATTTTTATTAGGGTGAGGGTCAAAGTTAAGATTGTCTTCAATTTCTGTTATTTTGTTACCGTAAGAAGACGAATCAAATCCAGTCCCTTTACAATACCTTCTTCTTCTACTCGTTCTACTTTCCATTGCTTTTTTAAAGCCGGTTCTGAGCCAATGAAAGAAATTAAGAAGCTCTACCCTTTATGTATTTTATAACCAAACAAAATCGGTACAAACTATAATGTTTATCAACATTATAAAACCCATTAACCCTTGACAGGCCACTATAAGAACGAATACCAGGAAAATCTCCAACGCTTCCCATGTGATCTCTAGGTCAGACCATTGACAAAAAAGCTTTTGTTTGCATGATTTATTCAAAATTGTCAATTTTAGACCATGTTGTAAAAATACAACATTAGCCTCTCAAATATATAAAAAAGGGGTTCTTTCACTTGGTGTGAAAGGCTTTGAAACAATTGCTTTTGGCAGTAAGGCACAGTGGAAGGTCACATTTTTCGCATTCAAAGGTGGTATATCCTGATTTGCACTCTTTGCAGCAAGAGTGCAAGACAAGCTCTGAGCCTGACAAGCTCTGCTTGTCAGGCTTTTTTGGCCAGTGATCAAGTCCATCAACTTGAGCAGATATTGCTGGTCGGATTCGGTTACGACTTCGAATGGGGCTGGGACTTGCTTCGACATCTGCGGATGGTCAACCACGTTTTAGTTGGGCCATCACACGCGCCGAGGCATACAACCCTGCAGCAACTTCAGACCTGAAGGTTCTCAAGATCATCAGTTCGTCTCTCCTTAATGTCAGCGCTTTAACCTGAAAGAAGCCAGCTATTGCAGACTGCTGTGTCAATAAGCCACCAGAAGATTCTCCTATACCATTTTCGTGTCCGAAAATGAGTTCGGCACATCTCCACCAGCATGTCCGCTAAATCTACGCCACCCATATGACGGTTGTACTCAAAAACAATGGCTGGCCTTGAAACTTCAACCCTGGATTTATGCTTGACGTTCCAGCGTCTTTACGTATCCTGTGGTGTTATTCCTGCATACGTCGAAGCCAAGCAAACCGTGTTGTTGTCTAACCCTTTCATTACAATAACGCCGGAATGAATGTCAGTCCTGTAATCTGAAGTTCCTCTCTCTCGTTTCTTCATTTCACCATCTGTGAGGAGCGGGCAGCCCTTCAGTAGTGCTTTGTTCAACGTACCAATACAAGGAAATTCTTTGATTTTGAGCAAACTCATTAGTTTCAAGCTTGAAAACCAGTTGTCAAAATAAATCTTGTAGTTCATTTTCTCTGGCAAGGTACTTATCAGAGGTAAAACTATGTTGCCTCCAACTCCAAGATCTGGCTCTATGTCATCTTCACCAAGAGTGCCCTTCCCTTGATAAACTTCAAAATCATGTACAAAACCTGACACACCAGCTCTTGTGAAAACTTTTATTCCCCACTTCGTCGGCTTTTTCGGCAGATATTGTCTCAAGTTGCTTCGCCCCTTGAAAGGAATCATTTGCTCGTCAATTGAATGGTGTTCTTCGGGAGTGACTTCAAGAAACTTGGAACGGATATGACCCAGGACAGGTTGAATCTTGTATAGCTTGTCAAATCCTTGTTCTCCAGGTTTCTTAGCTTTACTGTTGTCGTTGAAGTGAAGAAAACGTTTGATTTTATCAAATCTTTGTCGGCCCATCTTGCCGGCAATTTGTGGGTATCTGGTAGCTGCTTCCCAGTGCATTCGATAATAGGGAACTCTTATCACCCCCAATAATAGAATAATGCTCATGAAAACTTTTAGCTCTTCGACAGTGAGGCAGAGGTTGCATCCCTCAGTTTGAAGTGCAAAGAGGTTACTTTGTTCAACTATCAGCTCAAGAAGTTCATCGTCAAAGAATTTTTGGAAGTATTTCAATTGAGTCTCCAAAATGCCTGGAACTTGGCGAGGCTCTCCTTTCCAAGACAGATCGACTTTTTCTATTTCTACTTTTCTCCAGCCAAATTTTTCTTGGACTTTCAATTTCTTCTTTGATTTTCCAGTACATGCTGTTCTGGTTGCTGTTGGTGACTGGAGGGTGGAGTTTCCACCGAGTAATCGTCACTGGGTTCAGTGTTAGCGTCCACGTCATCCTGTTCCAAAAAGAAGTGGGGATTTTCCAGTAGAGGCAATAAGTCTTCATCAGGATCATCGACAAGATCTTCTGGAGAAAGAAAATCTGGATCATTGTCATCATCATCGTCGGACAAGTCCGACAACATGTCTTCTGGAATGTCAAAAAAATACTTGGCGGCCTCTTCTGCATCACTTCGGCGATTTTGAGCTCGTTTTTTCAGTCTGTCGCAAGATTCCGCCATCTAGAAAGAAAACAAAAATTATTTAACTTCTAAAATATAACATAGATTATTCCTATGGATTCGCTGGTCTATAATAGTAACAACCACAAGCCTAAACCAAACAAAATGTTTTGTTTATTATCGCATAAGCATTTTTGGTACGCGTTATTCGTTTCACAATTTTGAGCCACGATCGTCCGATGTTGTAGTTTTACAACATGAGGAAATGTATCTTGCTACTGACCCGAATTCTTGCACACATTTTAAATTGTAAATATCTTATACACATATGACATACAAGGAATCTCCCACCTTTTCATTTTATTTCCAGTTTCTGGCTTTAAAAATTGCTCACCTTTTCATTCGTTTTTCTTATCCTTTGGTTTAGTGACTAACTGCGTAGGCCAGGCGTCACACAGCAGCTCCCCGAAGGCATCAATCGACTGCCATCTTTCAGCAAAATCGAAAGATGTTGCTAAAAGCAATATTTTTTTACGGCAAGATGTCAGTCTAAGCTCAAAGAGTATAGTTTTGTTTTTCTACAACAATTGTCTCTATAGGGTTAACCTGTTCCGTAAAAACCAGCTTTGTCCAGCTATCATGCCACTTTACATAGCTGAGGCTACGGAGGCGCTTATTCTGAATTAATTATTTACGGAATGAACATGCAGCAGCCCAGCTGTCCAGAGCCTTGAACCACATACGCATGCGTTCTTCCAACTGATGGGGGGGGGGGTATAAAAACAGTAAAGATAGCCCGTTCCTTCCTAAGTCTTCAATGGGACATTTTTCTTCTAGCGATAAAGAAGAAAAACTACTATTTAGAAAAGACATTACTTGCTTAAATTCAAAAACATTACAGAATACATAAATAAACAATGTACATGCATCTAAAAAGCATACATTAAGTAGTGGACTGAGTTTTTACTTAGGCCGTCAGCACTGAGTTGCTGCAGACAACAGTAGTGCATTGTAAACAAAGTTTCGGGTGGGTGATGGTAAGTTTAATGAGCGTGGCTTTTTTGCCAGCTCTACCCTTAACATTAAAGTGCTTACCCCCCTTACGCCTCCTTCAACTCGTATGCCCATCATAGAAGACTAAATCTCGCACTATTTCAACAGCCCCTTGCACTGCGTCATTCGGCTGCGTGTGATTTGGAAATGGCGTCTCAGCAAATCAAAAAACACACCCTTTAAGAGGAATCTCTCAACTTTTCCTGCGTAAATTCTAAAAGTCATCTGTAAAATCGTCTCATCGCCAATGCTTGCAACCACTTTGGTCTTACACTCCAGCTTAAGCCAAAGAGACTCAGCGACCTTGTAAATTGATAGGGTTTCAAATAGCAATCAAATTAGCGGATGGGAACAAACAATACAAAAAAAAGCATTATCATTACAAATAGTATATATATATATATATATATATATATATATATATATATATATATATATATATATATATATATATATATATAATCACTAATTTAGGAAAACAGTCTTCCTTTTCTCCTTCTGTCTCTCTCTTTTTTTTTTCTTTTTTTTTTTTTTTTTTTTTTTTAACATAAGTAAATCCTCTTTTTTTCACAGTGTTTGCATACACAAAGGTTTAGGTGATTGCTACCCTCCCCAGAAAATACTCATCGTGGTTGACCGGTCTTTAATCACTTTCGACTTACAAAAAAACTACAGCTCTCAATTTTTGATGTAATCAGCCTTCTCCGAAGTTTATACAAACATGATTTGGGGCGGGGACGAGGAAGGAGCAGTCTCCCCTTACGGAATAAATTCGCAATAGATACAATTTGGAATAATTCGAAAAAATTAATAATAATAATTAAATTAATGATACTAAATAAGTCATGTTTACGACCCCGGGGATTATACATAATTTTTTACCTCCGTCCTCCCCTCATCTCTCCCTTAGAACTCATTCTGTATGTATCTGAAGGCTCAATGAGAGCTTGCTCCTTACTTACAGTTGAAAAAACTTGTTTTTTTTAAATTAATTTATCTGAAGGCTCAACGTAAGCTTGCTCCTTACTTTCGGTTGAAAAAACTTGTTTTTTTATGTTTTGGGATTAAAATGCAAACTTCTAAGTATCTCACTCCCTCCATAACTAAAAAAAGGTAAAGAACACGGCATTAGACTTTGCAGTCCCTATCAACGGTGCTGATCTTCGTTTCTTGGCCCTTCAGCCAGGAAGTGCAATGGGGGGGGCTGGGGGCCAACTATCCTGTGCTTTCGCATAACCTTCCTGTTTACCTTCCCCAGATTTCACCAAGTACCCATTTAGAGCTGGGTCGACTCTGGCCGAGCTTACAGAGTCACACCACTGACCCCGATCCAAACTAAACTATCAGAAAACCCCATTGTAATGCCTTTATAATTTTTGTAAGTTGTCCATTGTTTACATATATTGGGAAGCATAGGGACGTTTATCGCCGGGGGGTTTTCTGTGGAGGGGAGATTATCTGGAGGGATTTTCCAAGTGGAGAAACTATTTCGGAAGAATTACCCTGAATTCTTCTACAAAATTCTATTTATTTGTCTTTCTTCCTCTTTGCATGCACAATTTTACATATGGAGAGAATGTTACGGCGGATTTGTCCAGGTAAAATTCTCAGCGGGGATCAAATTTTCTGGCAAGATTTTTCCTTGGAGAAATCTGGTTGGTATCCACAAAGATGCTACAAGGCGACAACTCCATTCTTATTGCACAGAAAATTTTTCCGGCATTTATTTTAATTCATCATTGCTACTCTCCCCCACTCCCTCCTTAGAACCAAATAAAGGCTTAGCCTGAATGCATACGTGGGAACTAAAATGAATTAGACAACAAGTCCCAAAAACTCAATTAGTTTTCACTTGAAGGGTCAGTGAGGCTAAGAAAACTAGGCAATTAAAACGTCCTCTTTTGGTATCTTACCAAACGTTACCTTCGGTATCTTACTATATTCCAGCATTATGAAGCAAATCACTTCCGATAAAGGATTAAAATAAACGCTAGAAACATTTTTTTTTGCAATAAGAAGGGAGATGCCACCTGGTAGCACCCTTGTGGGCATTACCTTCATTTTACCACGGAAAATCTATTTAGACAATTTGATCCCCGTTGAAAAAAAAAATTCTTCACAAAAACTTTCTTTACACGGGAATTTCCCTTAGACAATTTTCCATCCCCCTGCAGAAAAATAACGCGAAAAATGTCCATGTTTTTAAGAGCAAATACTATCTTTAAGCACTGGAAAAATTAAAAAACTCAAAAGGTAATCAAACTTCTATAATGGGGTTATTTTATCGTTTTTTAGTTAGTTACGGAGGGCAATTCCTCGAAGGGTACATCTTACTGCCAAAACAACCCAGCTCTCATCGAAGCTTCAGATAAATGCATAATTAGTTCTAAGGGAGAGACGAGTGGAGGGTGGAGATATTATTTGGGGTGGGGGGAAGGGTACAAAAACTTAAAAACGTTTCAAAAATGTAAATTCATATTTGCTCCTTTATGATTTCTGGGGATATTTCTGGCCTGCGCTGATATTATCACCATTGCAGCGGGAGCTCCAACCCAGTAAGGAGCGAACCACAGCCCATAGTAACCAACAGTTAAAAGACACGTCTTGAAAAAAAAACTGCCCAGTGAAAAAAATTGCGATCTGACACTGACTCAGGAATGGTAACTATTATTTTGCTTTGTCTTAAAAGTAACAGTTTATTGCAAAAAGAAATCTTTGGTGATTTCGAAAAAAAGCCAAAGCCCTCAAAAATGACGTGAGATCAAAATAAAAAGTGTACCACTGGAATCAGCATGGTCGAAAGCTTAGTAGGGGGAAATTAAAGTCCCCCTCCTTGAAAAACAAGGAACATCACTTTTTTGCATCGGTAGCACTGATCTGTCTCCCATCTGCAAGTGCCATATGTCACTAAAATGGCACTTTTTGTGCAATTTCTAAAGGGGTAGGGCTAGCGGGCTACATAAACATCGCAGACAGATGTCTTCTAGCTCATATAAAAGATGTTGCTCATAGCTACGTTTTCTTTATAAAATCCACCATATGCAAGTATCAAATAGCACTATTGGTGCCATGTCTCAAGTGGAAAAGCTGGGCTTATCAAACAGTTCGTGGTAACGAACTGTAGTAAGGAGCGACCCGGCTCAATAGTAACCAAAACTCTAAAAAATTGAATTTTGATATCAATAGCTACATCAAAAGAATCGCATTTTAATGCTGATTTTAAATATATAAGTTTCATCAAGTTTAGTCTTACCCATCAATAGTTACGAGCCTGAGAAAATTCGCCTTATTTAGGAAAATAGGGGGAAACACCCCCTAAAAGTCGTAGGATCTTAACGAAAATCGACAAACGAAAATGACACCATCAGATTCAGCATATCAGAGAACCCTGCTGTAAAAGTTTCAAGCTCCTATCTACAAAAATGTGGAATTTTGTATTTTTTGCCAGAAGACAAATCACGGGTGCGTGTTTGTTTGTTATTTTTTTGTTTTTTTTTTCTTTTCCCCAGGGATCATCGTATCGACCAAGTGGTCCTAGAATGTCGCAAGAGGGCTCATTCTAACGAAAAAGAAAGTTCTAGTGCCCTTTTTAAGTGACCAAAAAAATTGGAGGGCATCTAGGCCCCCTCCCACGCTCAATTTTTTTCCCAAAGTCAACGGATCAAAATTTTGAGATAGCCATTTTGTTCAGCATAGTCGAAAACCATAATAACTATGTCTTTGGGGATGACTTACTCCCCCACAATCCCTGGGGGAGGGGCTGCAAGTTACAAACTTTGACCAGTGTTTACATATAGTAATGGTTATCGGGAAGTGTATAGACGTTTTCAGGGGGATTTTATTTTGTTTGGGGGTGGGGCTGAGGAGAGGGGGCTATGTTGGAGGATCTTTCCTTGGAGGAATCTGTCATGGGGGAAGAAAAATTCAATGACAAGGGCGCAGGATTCTCTAGCATTACTATAAGAAAACAATGAAAAATAAACATGAAAACGTTTTTTCAAATGAAAGGAAGAAGTAGCATTGAAACTTAAAACGAACAGAGATTATTACGCATATGAGGGGTTCTAAAAATACTTTAGCATAAAGAGCGAGGTATTTAGGAGGAGATAAATACCTTGCTCTTTATGCTAAAGTATTTTTGGTAATTTCAACTATTTATTCTACGGCCTTTCTGATTCAGGGGTCGTTCTTAAAGAATTGGGACAAAACTTACGATTTAGTGTAAAGAGCGAGGTATTAACGAGGGTACAAACCCCCTCGTATACATAATAAAAATATAAGGTTATGAAAGTTTGTTACGTAAGTTAATTCTTAAGTTACGTATATTTTTTACTAATAAAAACGTTCGTTAAAAATTAAAAGTTCTAGTTGCCTTTTTAAGTAACCGAAAAATTGGAGGGCAAATAGGCCTCCTTCTCCACTCCTTATTTCTCAAAATCGTCTGATCAAAACTAAGAGAAAGCTATTTAGCCAAAAAAAAAGAATTAATATACAAATTTCATTTTAATAATTTATGTGCGGAGAGCCAAAACCAAACATGCATTAATTCAAAAACGTTCAGAAATTAAATAAAAAAAAACTAATTTTTTAGCTGAAAGTAAGGAGCGACATTAAAACTTAAAACGAACAGAAATTACTCCGTATATGAAATAAGTTGTCCCCTCCGCAATCCCTCGCTCTTTACGCTAAAGTTTGACTCTTTGCCACAATTCTACTTTTTAAAACAATTAAAAGCTTTAGCGTAAAGAGCGAGGGATTACGGAGGGGACAACTCATTTCATATACGGAGTAATTTCTGTTCGTTTTAAGTTTTAATGTCACTCCTTACTTTCAGCTAAAAAAATTAGTTTTTTTTTATTTAATTAGGCACCCAGAACTTCTTAGAGACATGTTTAATGGCTTATTTGAAAGTTATCGCTAATACCTACTGACTTTTTATCAGTCCTACTATACGTAAGCGCCATATAGCACTAGAACGGCACTTTTGGTGCTACTTCTTAATTGGAAAAGCTTGGAGGCATAAAACAGTACCATTGTAAAAGTTACGGTCCAAAACCCTTGAATAACTTGTGAAATAATTTAGACATACCAAAATTTTGCTTAGATTTTGAAAACCATAAAAATCTTCTTTAGAAAAACAGTTACTCTTTCCTAACTGTCGAAGTTGCCCACCTTCAAAAATCGCGTACACCATTTTGTATAGCATGGATTTATCGGCATTATTTGAAAAACAATCAGATTTTTTTTAAACTGAAATAAAGAGCGACATTAGAACTTAAAACAAACAGAAATTATTCCGTATATGAGGGTGCCGCCCCCCCCCCCAAAAAAAAATTAAAAAGATCATTGCAGTGTTGCTTCTGCATTAAATTCGAATTAAAACGGGCAAAGGTTAATTTAAAAAAAAATTCTAGGGGAGTAAAGAGCGGAGTTGAAATTTAAAACGAACACAAATTATTGCTTCATAACCTATCTAACATTTATCAACAAAGCTAGTGCAAATAAAGTAAATACCCATATTTACCTATGTTAGTACGATAATAGAGAACTAGCGCTTTACTGAAAATACAAAACAATATAGGAATTTTGGTGCAGTAAAAGTAAACCGATTAAGGTCACTTTTACAGTATACAAATAAAGCATTTTTTGAGTAATACTATGGTGTATTTCTTACAATTACTCACTACTGGTATTATAGCTGGTGAGACCAAAATGTTAACTGACAAATCAATCCAATATTTTTGTATGCTCTTTAGTGACTGTGCGGTTATTAAAAAAGTTTTTATTTTTATGCTTATGTTTTTAAAATAATTTTAATTGTATACTGAACGTTACTGATATCACAACTGGTGTAAGACCATGAAAAGCTTTGAGAGAGATTACCGCTTCCTCATCTACATCTCACCTTTATGGTCACAGAAACTTTGGAGGGCGCTCATTAGACCGGAAATTGAGAGTTCTAGTCCTTTTTTATAGGTCGAAGGTGATTGGAAACCAGCCAGCCACGGAGGGGGTATTATCCGAGAGTATTTTTCGGGGGGGGGGGGGTAAACGCCGCTCCCAAAGGTTTATGGGTTCCTATTGTATCTATTCAAAACCATTCGAAGGGTATGGGTAAAACCAGGGCAACTGCCCCAGGCACCGCAGCTGGGGCGGGGCTACTGCCCACTTTGATTTTAACTTTGGTTCAATTTTTTTGCTTATATTTGACCACGGAAGGGAGTTTTAATTCTCCGGACATCAGAAACTCTGTTAATGGCTCTGCATCTATTGATATAATACAATCATGGTTGCAGCAGTAGCTGCAGTCTGGTAAAGAGCGAACCACAGCCCATAGTAACAAAAAGTTAAAAATGCGTTTAGAAAAAAAACTACCTAGCGAAAAAAATTGCCATCTAACAGTGATTAAAAAATGCTGACTATTATTTCGGTTCGTCTTAAAAATAAAAGTTTATTGGGAAAAGACATTTATCGTGGTTTCGAAAAGTCTGAAACCCGTCAAAAAAGACGTCAGATTAAAATAAAAAGTGTACCATTGGAACCAGCATGTCTGAAAACCTTTTACAGGGTAATTAGAGTCCCCCACTATAAACCACAAGGAAAATCTCTTTTGTTTTGGGTAGCACTGATGTCTCCTTTTTTTCTCTAGCAGGGCTAAGGGCGACAAGAACATCATAGAGATGTGTAATAGTTCATTCGAAAGGGAATTCAATTTGCTAGGGCCCTTTCTCTCCAAAGTCTTCAATAAAAATTTTGAGATAGCCATTTTGTTCAACTTGGTTCAAAGGTCTAATGTCTTTAGTTTCGGTGATGATATAGCCCTCCATAGACCCTGGGGAAAGGGCTGCACACTGTATCAATATCGGACGGATCGATATCACGCGTATCGGTATGGGTGTATTGTTATTGTGTATATTGGTATCGCAGGTATCTTAAGACATATATTTAATAGCTCATATAAACAATAGTGCTCATATCTATGACCTTTCTATACATTCCACCATCAGCAAGTTCGAAATGGCCATATAGACGCCACTTTTCGTGCCATGCCTCTAGTGGAAAAGCTGGGACTATCGGGCTACCAAAACTTTTTAGAATGAAAGTTAATGGCTCATTTAATAGCTATTGCATTTATCTACTAGATGTTTATCAATTCTACCAACCGTAAGTGTGATATAGCACTAAAAACTACAATTTGACATCACTTGAAGCAGAAAAACTATTTTTTATTTTATTTAAAACTATTTGAAACGATTCAGCATGAAAAATTCATTTGAAAGCGACTTTAATTTCTAATTATTTTTCCAACAGATCCAGAAATCCCCCTTCCCATGGAAATTTTTTTCCTAGAAATCCTAAGATGCTGAAAATAGCCCTCAGACAATTCCCCTGGAAAAATATCCATAAGCAAAATTGAGTTGACAAAGAGGAAGTTAGACAAACAAAAAGAATTTCGTTTAGAAATTATGTCAAATGTCTCCACTGTTAAATTTGCCCTTGAAAGCTAGCCCTCGGTAATTTACCTCCCACGGAAATTCTCTCCATGGAAACGTATCCCAAGAAAATATTTTCCCTCCCAAAAAAAGTTTGTATAGTTCCCTGTAACATATACTATACGTAAACAATAGGCAAATTTCATAACTTGCAGGCCTCTCCCCACGGGCTGCGGGAGAGGGGAGTCATGTTACCCCTAAAAACATAGTTCAACTATGCTGAACAAAATGACTACCTAAAAATTTTGATTGAATGACTTAAGGAGAAGAAGGGCTTGGGAAAGACCCCCTCCCATGTCCGTTTTTCTAACAAACAGCCCCCCGAGGAGAGTTGCCCTCCAATATTTCAGGTCACTTAAAAAGTGTACTAGAAGTTTTAATTTCCGTTCAAATGCACTCTCTAACGACCTTCTACGACAGTTATTTTGAGACAATCACCTCTGAAAAAAAAATTAAAAATAAACCCACAACCGTTATTTTTCTTTTGGCAAAAAAAAAAAAAAACTTCGACATTTTGCTATATAGGAGCTTGAAACTTCTACCGTAGAGTTCACTGGTACGCTAAATCTGATGGTAGGATTTTCATTAAGATTTCTTGACTTTAGGGGATGTTTACCCCCTTTTTCGAAAATCTTGTAAATTTTCTCAGGCTTTGTGATGGGTAAGAGTAAAAATAAATTTTATTATTTATCATTAACAATAAATTCCGGATAAGCTTATATATTTAGAATCAGTATGATAAGACAATTCTTTCGATGTGACCATTGATATCAAAAATCCGTTTTTTAGAGTTTTGATTACTATTTAGCTGAGACGCTCCTCACTGACAGCACGAACTGTTTGATACAGAATTCTTCTAACGGAGAGACGAAGAGAGTGCGGAGGTAGAGACTGATGTATAATCCCAAGGGCCTTAAGCAGGAGTTTTTGGGCAGGTTGTTTTTCCATGGGGGGTTGGATACAAAAAAACTGAAAACTCACATCAGATTGAAAAATTGACATTTAATACTACTTCCTGATTTCTGGGAATATTTCTATTCTATGCTGTTATTATAAAAGTAAAGAGTAACGTCTAACACCGAAATGAGCATTCCGCATAAGAGGGAGACTGCTTTTTCCTCAACCTGATGGTTTTAGAAACTTTGGAGGGTGCTTTATACATCAGAAACTGAGAGGTCTAGCCCTTTTTTATAAGTTGAAAGTGATTGGAGATCAACCAGCCGTGGGGAAGGGGGGTGGATAAACATTAAATTCCTTTTGTTAGATCTATTAGATCTATATAAAGATCAGCATCTTTATATTTCTCTATAGCTGTAAACGAAGCAGTCAAGTCAAACCGTAATAAAACAACCCCATTAGAAATAGCCAGCCTGTTTGTCAAAGTTGCGATAGATAAAGGGTTTTGCAAAAATTAGACGTAGCCATTGATAAAACAAAGGAGAGGCATAAGGATTTCTTAAGCAGTAAAAAGATCAATGTTTAAAATAACATACAAAAATTATTAAACTCCCCCAAAGCGTTATTCGTTTTATAAGCCGTAACCTGACCAAAAATAAAGTTTGTGGTGTAAACAGAGGCCGTTAAAAAAAAAAAAAATCAAAACGGAAGTTTTTGAAGAAATCAGATGACATAAATAAAATCCAGTTCGTACGTTTAATTTAGATAACTAAGCTGTTTCAAACGGTATGTCATCCATATT
Source organism: Artemia franciscana (assembly GCF_032884065.1). Lineage (NCBI taxonomy): Eukaryota > Metazoa > Arthropoda > Branchiopoda > Anostraca > Artemiidae > Artemia > Artemia franciscana. Next base: position 23,731,126 of record NC_088871.1, read on the forward strand.
TTCATTTATTTCTACCATCTTGAAATAGAGCTTTTTAGAAATAAGAGTGCGTGTCACAGTTTACTTTTATTTAATTACAATGGTATTTTTAACGAATGTATAATGTACGAGCATAACATCCGAGAAAGATATTGAGCATTGTTTAAGATAGGAAAATAGCATTAGATGAAAATGGAGTAGATTCATCTTAAATTGTCACTGTCACTGTTGAAACCATATACAGGAAAATTACAACCCCTGTCATTGATCAACAAGATAAAAATAACTTTTATACATTGGCAGCAGTGATATGCCCTTTTATTTTTCTTCAGCGCTATTGAGGCACTGGAACATCATAGAGAGCTGTTTAAGGACTCATAAAGGCTAATTTTTATATCATACCATTTTTATATATTAGACATAAAGTGCCACTTGGTGATGACATTTTTGGAATGGAAAGGCTGGTCCGGATACACATGGACATCACAGAGAGCTAATTGTGGGCTCAGTTATAAACTATTTTTTATATTTAATTGCTCTTTATGAATTTAACTTAATTAAGCAATCCTGATTTTTTTTTATTAAAAAATGAAAAATAAATAAAAGGATGTTGTCCAATGAAAAAACCCGACGGACAAATTTCCACCCAGCCCTGTGAAATTCTTCTCCACGGAGAGTCCCCCTGAAAATTTTCTTTACATTTGAAATAGCTAAAATATATTTTATTCAAAGGACTCAAAAATGCGTTATTTATTAACTTCTCGTTAAGCATTGTTTGATTAAGAATATCTAGAAAATCTGAACAATTCTTTGTAGCATTATGGTTGAAACCTCACATTAATTGAAACTTGTCAGAGATGCGAATCGGATGGGAAAAATTGACACCTAGAGTTTGAAAATTAGATTCCTTTTTGAATCTTTGTTTAAAAAAAATGGAATCTAGCAAATTACAATTTTTTTTAATGTAAATCAGGGTATGGAGGGTATATAATTCCAGGAGGGGGGGGGGGCTGAATATCCTTCTATGTCCAAAATTCCTTTCTCCAAGCGAAGCTCGGTCTCATAGTCATGTAGCGTATATAAAACTGATGACAATAGATAAAGAGTGCGGGTTGGTACCGCTTAGATGTGAGCATAAAATTTCTAAATTGTGAGAAAAAAAAAATATATTGTTCGAATCCACTTTATCCTACTTGCCGCAGACATTTTTTATAGCAAGCTGGTTAGGAAATAAATGTTACAGAAGTAGTGCTGGAGTTAAGCAAATTGCGACTAATAACAGTAATAATCCTCAGAACGTCTATATTAATTATTTTTCGGAGCTGGTTAAAAGAAATATTAAAAAAAAATTAAATAGCGAGAAGTCAGGATGGCATTGTACATAGAGGCAGTTCTACCTATACGGGTTAGTATGTGAATCCAAACCGCAAGGAATGGGACGCTATGAGCGCCTGTTATGCGTTTCAATTACTAACAAGAGAATCTGGAGCTCTGATAGAGTTTCGATTTAAATATTGGAGGTAAAAAATTAAAGCAATTAAATTATTCCTGGAGCTGGTCCCTCCCCCCCCCCCGCCACTAACTACTATGACTTAACTACAACCAATTTTACCTATCTAGCAGCAGTATGTATATCATTCTCATTATGTTTTTCCATTATCTCTTTTTCATGTTTTCCGATGAAACAAATTTCTTGTTTTCAATGATTCTATTTCTGTCTTATTGGAAAAAAGTAGATGGTGTATCCATATCAATTTTTGAAAGTTTCAAAACTGATAAAACTGGTTTTAAAAGTTTTAATAATTATCTTAAGCTGATAGATTTTAGAAAGTAAAATACCCTTAACTATCAGGAGAAAAATTTGACCTGAGCAAATGTGGCGAAACAGGAAGTATAGTAATTTTTCGTAATTTTGCCATTAACTAGGCTCATTTATTTACTTGAAGATAGGGTTTCAATGTTTCGAAGGTGTCATGTTTGTATAAATATTAATATGGAGCATTTTAGGAAGAGCAATGAAGCCCCATTTTTACATTTTAAAAAAAAATAAAAATGTGGGTAGATTAATAAAAAAAAATGTGTTCAAACAGTTCGTGGTAACGAACTGTAGCAAGGAGCGACCCGGCTCAATAGTAAACGAAACTCTAAAAAACGGAATTTTGATGCTAAAAGATACATCAAAAGAATTGGATTTTTCATGCTGATTTTAAATATATAAGTTTTATCAAATTTAGTGTTTGTCATCAAAAGTTACGAGCCTAAAAAAAATTTGCCTTATTTTGGACAATAGGGGGAAACAACACAAAAAAGTCGTAGAATCTTAACGAAAATCACGCCATCGCATTCAGCGTATCAGAGAACCCTAGAGCAAAACTTCAAGCTCCTATCTACAAAAATGTGGAATTTCGTATTTTTTGCCAGAAGACAGATCACGGG